>NW_017731733.1:1282856-1293837 GCF_001890085.2 Hipposideros armiger
CCCAATTCCCCAGTGCTGTTCCCATCCCCCAATTCCTCAATTAAAATCTTTTTTAAAAAAAGGAAATAACTGTATTAAAATTGTAATACTCAATATATACCGATAACAAAAGATGAATACAAGTCATGTGTATAAATTTTTTTGGCACCCCCAGTGTGTGTGTGTGTGTGTGTGTGTGTGTGTGTGTGTGTATAATTATTAATTGAGTACAGACAACTACCTTGTTAACAAATATTACCCCTATTTCACAGATGAAGAAATTGGGTATTAGAGGCAGGATTCATGTTCATCCATCTATTCTAAGGACCATGTTTCTTGCACTGTATCAAGTTGTCTTTGCCTTTGCAGGAGTGACTGCTCAGAGAACCTATTATAAATATTAGTAATTAGTCTTTGAGATTGTCCCTCTTTTGTGAAGCAGAATTAACCTTGTCTGACCTTTATAACATGCACTACCATATCACTTCAGAATTCCTTCAATGATCTCACAAGTTGCTGTCATTCCCCAGGACAACCTGTTGGTTCTCAGGAAGCAATGCATTCCACCTGGTAGGGCTACTGTAGTCTGGACTCTTGACTGAGCCTCTGGGCACAGGAGCTCAGCAGGCATGGGACAGAAGAGCCTACTACGTGTCTTTTTTATTAAGCTATGGTATAGCCCATTCTGGAAAGACCTCAGGAAGAAACCTGACTTGGAATTCCCTGTTGTCTACCTAATTGTGGGCTGGGGCAAGTTACCTAAAACTTGTGGATCTCTGTGTCTTTATCTCTAAAATGAAGGTTGAATGAAATCTGGGTTACAATCCATGTCCCACAGAGTCACTTAAGGGCAGCTACAGGGGTTGACGGGGGTAGGGGAGATGATCTGGCAATCATCTGGTAGGTTTTGGGCCACCTACCATCCATGCTTCAACAACACCAACAGCTGTGTGTGTGTGTGTGTGTGTGTGTGTGTGAGTGCGCGCACGTTCACTCTACCTCTCCCTCTGTGCCCTGATTCATGAAGAGATTTTGTTTGAACAAAAGGCTCTATATCTAAAAATAGTTGTAAAAACACTGGAAAATAGTCCTTCCATCTAAGACTAAAGAAAATAGATTCCTTCCAGCTCTAACTTTCCATGAGCATATGAAAACAGTTTTAAAAATATAGAATCTCACTATCTTGAATTTAACTAAAATATAATCTTTAAAATGTGCTGCAAACCATTTTAAATTAGATTTTCAGAATTAACCTCGAAGAGAAAAATCAATGTCAAAACATTTGAGTACTTTGACATGGTAAGCCATAAGACAAAATGCATGGTTTCTGTGCATTTCGGCAGAAAATCTATAATTCTTCTTGATTCCAATTTTCAACTGCATTTACTCATTTTCTTCTGAGGTAAGTCTAAGGTAGTATTCACAACCAAAAGTCACTCGAATACACTTCACAACAGAAAAGTACCACTCCTTTAAGACACCACGGGGTTCATCTTTTTCCATCTGTTCTTTTTCTCTTGGAAGTTTATCATGTCACTGAGAGAACACATCTGCTGTTTCCTGCTTCTTTCCCTTTGTGACGGTCTATGAAGAAGGTGAACTGGACACGAGAGGAGGAAGAGGAGTGCTTGGCTACAAGGTTTGCTTTTATATGAGTTCCGTTTACTCCATATTTTTGGGGCCCTTATTTTAAATCAGGGTTCAATATACAATAAGTTAGCAATTGCTGCATATTTCCACACTATCCATTTATTGATGGGCTATCCAGAAAGGATGGAACTTTTAAGAGATTGTCACTCTTTAGGCACTCTGTCCAGCAGAGCTTTCTGCAATGATGGAAATGCTATCTTTGCTGAGCAACACTGTAGCCACCAGCCACCTGTTGCCACTGAACACTTGAAACGTTCCTAGTGTGACTGATGAGCTACATTTTGAATATTAATTGAGTTAATTAAACTCAAATCACCAGATGTGGCTAGTGGTTACCCTGCTGGACAGTGTAGCTCTGCTGGCGAATCAATGAAATTGGGCAATAGCCCTATGCTTAGGAAGTAAAAGGTATGTATTATATTGTCTTTTAATATTGGCACCTTTATGATCAGAAAGAGAATACATATTTTTACATTTTTAAAGTTGTTTTCATGACAATTTTCTTCAGTGCCTGGCACATAAAAAGAATCAATAAGTGATTGGATGGTATGAATAGGTTCCCCCTCACCTTCACCCCAGGTCTCCCCAGTTCACACATCCTGCATAAGGTCACTTTAACAATTTTCACTTAAGATCCACCTTTCACAGCTGTCATGGTCTATCTGGAAGCTAAGAGCTCGGGGTGCCTGTCTTACTATGTGTGCTGCTGTCTGCTGACTTACTGTTCTTAATGCCCAGTTCCTCATCAGTCATGTCTATGGCTTTGCAAACTTCCAGCCTTTCCTTTACTCTGCTCCAAGCCCAGGCTCTTCCTGGGCACCACCCACAAGTTCAGAGCCATAGATGCCTGTGGCCACCTGGACCACTCTATAGCATGCTGATCTGACTTTGTTTAGGGCCCAGTGTTCAGTTATGGCTCCTAAAATGGACATCACCAAACTGGAGTGGGACTGATTCCATGGAGTCCACATGTCATAACTGAAGGGACTGAGAATGCATCTCTTATTATATAGTTACTATTTATAAAACAGACAGACATATTGCGCTAGGTACTGGGGTACATGCTTTTAATTCTCATTTAATCCTTAGTAACCACATGTCCTATTTTTGTACATTGTAGACGTTCGCTCCCCCTCAGAGAGGTGAAGTGACTTTCTCAAATCCACGTAGCTAGGAAGTGGTAGATCTATAATTCCTGTTTACATTCTGGCTCACAAGCTCGCAGTCCTAACAGCAATGTATTGGGTTGTCGAAAAAGTCATGACGTATTTTGTCTGTGTTTTTCAAAGGTCATTTATTTATATAAAGAACAAAGATCAATCAATGATATATTGCCCGTTGTGTTCGATAACTTTTTGCCATCTTTCAGTGAACTTCATAATCCCTCGTTCATAGAAGGACCTGTCTTTATTTGTGAAAAACTGAACAAGATACTGATTTACAGCCTCATCTGAATTGAACATTATACCACGCAAGGAGTTTTGAAGAGAGTGAAACAAGTGGAAGTCTGACAGTGCAAGGTCAGGCAAGTATGGTGGGTGTGGCAACACATCCCATCCAAGCTCCAATAATTTTTGACAGGTGATCAAACTTGTGTGTGGTCTCGTGTTGTTGCGATGGAACACAACTCCTCTACAATTAACAAGCTCTGGACATTTCTGGATAACGGATTCATTCAAACTGTCCAATTGCCGAAAGTACACATTCGAATTGATTGTTTGGTTCCTTGGTAGAAGCTCGAAAAACATGACACCTTTAAAATCCCACCACACTGAGAGCATAACCTTCCTTTGATGAATGTCTACTTTCAATGTCTTGAGGTGAATCACCACGTCGGGACCAAGACCGTTTGCACACCACATTGTTGTAAACAATCCACTTCTCATCACCAGTTATCAGTCGCTTCAAAAAAGGATCATTTTCCTCACGTTTCATGAGCACATTTTAGATGTTTATACGCACCATCAAATGAACTTCTTTGAGTTCATGCGGAACCCAAATATGGAGCTTGCTTACGTATCCTAGCTTCTTCAGGTGGTCATGAATGCTTAAATGATGAATGTTCAATGTTTCTGCAATCTCTCATGTTGTGTAACGTGGGTTTGACTTGATCAATGCCTTTATTTTGTCGTCATCAACATTGGTGGGCCTCCCTGACCGAGCAGCATCATTGAGATCAAAATCACCAGCATGGAATTTCGTGAACCATCGTTGGCACTGACATTCTTGTAGAGCATTGTCACCGTAAACTTTATGCAACTTTTCACAAGCTTGATGCACATTCTTCCCTTTGCGGAAGTAAAACAGTAAAATATGGCAAAAATGCACAGTTTGGTCTTCCATCTTCAACTTATTGCAAAATCTCCCAATACTCAACCAAATTGCTCAATTATTTTAAGAATGAAGCTAGAACTGTCAGCTGTCAAATGATGTAGCAATAACATATGTGTGAATGACTCTAGTACTTCCAAAAATGAACTAGTGCCATCTGTCACAAACATGCATCAGGACTTTTCCGATAACTCAATAACTCATTACAGAAGAGGGAGACTTCTTCAAAATCAGTACAGAGGGGAAAATCTCAAAGGAACTGGATTTTAGGTGACTCTAAAGAAGGGTTTTCTAATAATTCAAGCTCTTCGCCACTAGACATCCCACTGAAGTACTCTCGTCTTGCTGGCAGCTCATAGGCCTAAGCCTAAAACTGGCTGATCCGAAACACCACAAGTGGCATTCTTGGATAAGTGGGTGCTCACAAGTGGTAGGTGAGCTCTCTGGGCCTTTCCAATTCAAATATCTTCTGGATATAATTTCCTCCCGATGACATTTGTCACCAATTTATTCTCGTATGACTGCTTTTTTATTTTCCACACAATTCCTGAAGAACATTCTTTTTCTTTGGAAAAGTAGAATGTAATTTACTCATCACTCCAATTGGCACAATCAGCCTATATAGGACTCCATATCACGTTTCACTGGCGAATAAAGAATGGCCTGGGTCATGGAAACGCAAAGATCACAGCAAAAGAGTAATTGAAGCATTTGGCAGACTTTGTTTAATTTTGTTAGATAGTAATGACAGGCAGGAGAGGAAGAATAAAATATCATTAGATTTCAAATTATACAATGATCCCTTCAATAATTGAGAGTATGCTATTATTATGTTAATATACCCCTTAGAGTTATATGTGCCCCTTCATTATTTCTGATATGTTTCACATGTAACAGATGTTAACTAGCATTTTTTTTAACAAGGTGTATTTTTGCTGTTTTGAGGGAAAATGCACTGAATATCCTGAAGTCAAAATTTTGATATTGGTATGTCAAAATGTGTTGAGTTTCTCTGATGAGAATATAAGCTCTATTGAATATATCATTGAGGATAACTTTATGGGAAGCTCCAGGATTAGAAAGCTTTTTTTAGGATAAAATAACTTAAAAAAATCCTGTAAGAACATTTGGGATTTGCTTTGGGAGAGAGTAATAAATATGTATCTTTTTTTCCCCCCTGTATCTGCCCATTCTACATTCCTCCTCAGCTACTCCTGATTGTGGCACCCTCCCTCCCCCGCTCCGCCAATTCACACAGCCTGTGCTAATGATTAGAAGACAATGCATATGTAATCTGAAGGGGCCTAACATCTACAGGTGCTTCCATGGAGACAGTTGTAATTTATGATTATGGAAAAGGTTTTCATTTTTGAAATGAGGATCACATGTGATAAGCTTTAGAGAATAAATACTATGTAAAGAGATATAGCACACAGGAAGTAAAAATTGGGCTAGAATGAACTGAAAGGAGTTAGTGATAGAAACAGGTGGGATCTGGTATTTCAGAAGGCAGGACGGGGTCGATTGAGGAATTGAAACAAGCTGCGGTTTCTAGCTTGGGAGTCTGGAAGGAAGGTTCCACTTGAAGTCTGGAAATGTCTAGGGTTTCTGGACAGGGTAAAAAAAAAATAATATGCAGGGAAACAGTGCTTGGTTAATGCTGAGCAGTCCAGTTTGCAGCAGAGTTCAAGATGGGGAGAATACAAAGTTAACAAAGAAAGGTATGTCTGGGGTTCCACTGTGAAGACCCTTTTGTATCAGAGTGAACAGTTTGTAATCAGCCTGTTTGGGGATCGACTTCTCCCCCTGGACCTCTCAGGACGTTGGTGTTTTTCATGAACTCTTCCACATATTTCTGTCCTGTCTCTCCTTTACAGGGTAAGACCCTGGGTCATACTTATTTTGATTTATAGCACTAATGGCTAAACAGATTCTAGATTTACTTAATATATTGGTTGTTGACTGTATGTCGATCACTGTGACTATATAGCTAGCTTCCTTTATATGTACTGCTATATATTTGTGGTACTAATATTATGTATAAATATCAGAAAAATTTGTTTCATTTATTATGTGATGTTAGTGTGTATATGATTCTATACGTTGAGATGGTTTAAGAGTCACTTGCTTAAAGAAGATTTTTAAACTGTCTCTTTTCTAGATAATTTCAATTTGAGCAGATAATTAACATGTGGCCAAATCAGGACTCACTTTTTTCAAATACTGAGTCAGCCACAGAATCTTGAAACTGCAGGGCCAAGCAATCATTTCCCTTTCTTCCTTCCCCTTTATTTTGCAGATGAGGAAACCAGGCTCAGAGCAAAGCCACACAACAGCTTATTGGCAATGCCAGAGCTAAGACTCAGCTCTCTGCTATCTTTCTACCACATAACCCTTCTTTTATTTGAAATAAGTGACCGATAGAAACAAAACATTTAAAGGCCAATACACACATTTACAATGTAAATATTTCATACAACACATCAAAATGGATGTCAGTTCTTTAAGTCAGATCACAGTAGTTATACTTTTAGTTGTTATATTAGCACACATGCAAAGTTTCTGACAAATCAGTTAACTTATTGTAAGTGGTATTCCCCAAGTTTTTCTAACAAAAGTTAAGGTGTGGTGATAATGGGAACAATAGAAGGACACTTTACAGTGAGAATGTTTCCTCTCTGGCATATGGCCTTTTTTTTTTTGGAATCCAACTTCTAACAATTTGGTCACTAGACCATCTTGGAGAAATAAGGCCCTAACACTTGAAGTCCCATAGTTTTACATTATATTAGCAGAGCCTACGTTGGGGATATTTTCCAAGTTAAAATATAATTAACTCCACTAACAATTACTGCAAGCACCTGGGCTCTACGGCACGTGTGCTGTTTCCAAACTTGTAACTCGGGGACCTTCTCTGGAGAAGAGGCTGGTCTCATTTATCTCCATAACCCCAAGCACATGGTATGAGCTCGAGGCTACTGGAAGAAAGGTTGGAAAAAATTCAGGCTTCCAAGGGACGGAAAAGCAGCATGCCTAGGAAGTGTGTTTTTCTGGATTCTAACCTGTGTTATTTTGAGGCAAAGACAGATTTCACCCCTTCATTGAGCTCCAGATATTATTAGTTTTTCCTCCCAAACCCCAGAAGACACCTTAGATGGATGATGGAGCGTAAATGAGGCCATGGAATGGCTGCTATTCACTTGGGAGCCCTCACTGTTTTCTGCCCTGTGTGCCCGTGCTCACCTCGGCCCGCCCCCGGCCCCGCGCTACCCAGTCAAGCCCTGAGCCTGAGCGGCAGGACAGGGCGGAACTGAAAAACCGCGGAACCCGAGAGCAGGGAGCAGCGCAGGTGGAGGGAGGGGAAGCTGCGGGACTCGCAGGCCTACTTCCGAGGCGGCTGCGGCGACGGCGCGGCGATGGAGCCCCTGCGGGTCCTGGAGCTGTACAGCGGCATTGGGGGCATGCACCAGGCGCTAAGAGGTGAGCGTGCACAGAGCGCGTCTCTCTTCATTCCCACGTGGGCGCTGGTCAGAGCTCGGGAGCCAGGGAGGGGCGGAGGGGCTAGACGCTAGGGGCGGAGACTCGGAAAGAGGGGAACTCCGTTGTCCTGGAAACCGCAGAGCGGGCTACTTCCTCCTGCCGATTGGGCGGAGACTCCCTTCTTCCCGCCCCTAGCGGTGTCCCTAGGGCGGATGCAGCCCTTTAGAGGACTCAGTTTGTGAGGCCAGATCTGCAAGGCTAGGCTATGAAATGGTACCCACAAAGCGGGAGGGATAAGCCCCCTGCCTAGTGCCAATCCCCTGCGCCCAGTGTGGTGGCCACCTAGGGGTGTGGGGACCTGGTCCTTTCCTCTGGAGCAGCGGTTCTCAACCTTCCTAATGCCGCGACCCCTTAATACAGTTCCTCATGTTGTGGTGACCCCCAACCATAAAATTATTGTCGTTGCTACTCTAGAACTGTAATTTTGCTAGTCTTATGAATCGAAATGTAAATATCTTTTTGTTTTCCGATGGTCTTAGGCGACCCCTGTGAAAGGGTTGTTCGACCCCCCCCCCCCAAAGGGGTCGCGACCCACAGGTTAAGAACCTGTGCGAAGTCACAGTGGGGGAGGGGAGGTCGCGGGCAAGCCTGGGCTGATGACAGTCAGGTGGCTCTTCAAGGAGATAAAGTGAACACTAAGAACTGTAGGGGAAGCATAGAGGAAAAATTTGGTGAATTCTGACCATTGAAAAGAAACATCCCATCTCGACTGAGATATATCATGTCTAGATTCATTTAGGCACCAGAAGAGCTGAGTTCAAACTTAGTTGCAGTGTGACCTTGGACTAGTTCTTGACCATTTTTGAAACTGTTTCCCGGTTTTAATGTGAAAAGTAATTGTTTCAAAGAAGGATGAAAGATACTATGATTAAAGATAAAGCGTGCAAAAGGTTGAATCATGCCTGGTACATTGTAGCCACTCAAAATATAAATTATTACTATCACTATTGCTATTATGTACTGCTTCTATTTCGAGGTTTTACATTTCTTTGGTGCTAAGTTGGAACTGAAAGGTTTATTTTTGGTGATATTCACTCAAAAGTATTTATTGAGCTCCTGTTCTGTGCCAGGTACTGTGCTAGGCACTGGAGGTCTGGAGTGACAGATAGACTTTCAATGTGCATGTTTGTACTTCAGTTACTAGGACAACCACAAACCGCAAACTTCCCTGCTTCCTTTCTTAGTATCAAAAGTAGAGACTGATACTGTAAGATACAGAAAATATGTAATGAGTTGAGCATATAAGTTTTCTGAGCATATGTATTGAGTTTTGATTCTAGACTAGGTTAGTTATTGTTAAATTTCTAGTATTACCAATTATTTGGTAGCTCACTATGTTCAGTTCTCACATCAGAACTTACCGGCGTGAAAATAAAACTATTCACTTAGTTAATTTCGTAAGATTGTATGACAGAATTTCCCCCATATCTTGAAACCCCTTAGCGAATGGGGGTTTTAATGTTGCTTAATGCTTTACCATAAACTATATTTCAGCCAGTCCTTAAACATTGAACATTAGATTATTCCATGATTTTTTGCAAGTATAAATGTGCTGCAATTACATCCTCGAACATAAATCCTGATTTTCTCTTTATGCATGTTTTCTAGAAGTCAAATTAATTCATTTAGCAATAAAAGACTATGTGCAAAGTCAAAACTTATAAGAAAATTTTTAAGGCTTTTGATCCTATAGCAAATTGCTTTTCGGAGGATTATGAGTGCTTCCCTCAACTATATATTGAGCAGGATTTCTCTTACCCATTTTTAGCTTTTGTTAATTTGATAGGGGAAATTGTATAATTTTAATTTGCATATTTTGGTTCATGGAACAGTTAAATATTCTCTCTCCTATTAACCAATGCAATGTGAATTTGTCACATATTTATTCCTATTGTCAGTGCCACTATCCTGAATCTAAGCTATACCATCTCTTACTTAAAATATTAACATAATTTCCCAACTGCTCCCCTTCCATTCTGCTTTCCTGCTCCATCCTTTTTCTACATAGCAACAGAATTATCTTTTGCACGGTAAACTGGATGATGTCACTCCCTTGCTTAACTAGCTTCCAGCTGAGGTTAGAATCACAGTCCCATCTTCTTACTAGGCCTGTGAGATCTGGCTTCTGTCTGCCTCTTCCACCTTACCCGCCATTCTTCCCTGTCTCTTTTGCAGGCTCACTGGTCCTCTTTCCCCGTGTTCCTCAAACCTTCCTTATTCCTGCTGTGTTCTGGCCTTTGCTATTGTCTCCACCCAGGGTGCTGTAACCCCTGACCTTTCCACTGCAGGTGCATTCCATCTTTTATGTCTTGGTTCCTATGTGGCCTCTTCAGAGTAGACTTTGTGGCTTAGCCTGAGATCCAAAGTAGCCTTCCTGCTGCTTCTCTACCTCGATGCTCATCTTTTGGTGTGAGTTCTACATTTTAGGGATGTTGACTTTTAATCATATCTGATGCAAATATTTTTCCCCACATTTGTCTTCCAATGTTCATTTATTTGAAGTACCATAGTTTTAACTTTTTCTGTAATAAAATGCATTGCTGTTTTCCATGTGGTTTTTATATAATAATAAAGACAAATAACAATGGTGGCTAACTGCAACATTTATAAAGGACCTTTTTTATATATTTGAAGGCCGTGTTGGTTGTACGTAACAAGTATTTAGTGGCAGAGTCAGTATTGTAACCTAGGCCTCTCCACCTGACCTCTTAACCTTGCTATGCTGCCCTTATCTGGTTAGATCCACTACTTGAATTTACACCTTTAATAATAGTAAGAAGTACAGGAGGAATAATACTTACTGAGCTTAAATTCTGACAAATTTCCAGATAAGGTTTATGACTGAATGTTTTTATTGTGGTAAAAATATACATAACATAAAATGTGCCATTTTAACCATTTTTTAAAAATTACTTTTTATTGTGAAATGCACATTTTTAGAATTAGTGTCAGCTGTACAACACAGTGCGATAGTTATACTTTTTACCCCTTGAGGTGACAACTCCCCTCCCCCAATCTGCCGCCCCACTTCACCCCCAATAGCATACATATCTATTACAATTCCATTGACTCCACTCCCACACTATACTCCGCGTCCCATGACAACATATATATATATATATATATATATATATGTAGATAGATAGATAGATAGATAGATCTAGATACAGATATTCACTTATAGTTGGCATACAATATTATACAACTTCAGCTTCAGGTGTACAGTGCAGTGATCAAGCCTCTACCCCCCTCCATGATGTGGTCTCCCTAGCAAGACATGTGACCATCTGACACCCTACAAGATATTTACAACATTATTAATTATATTCCTCAAACTGTCTTTCATGTCCCTGTGGCAATACTGTAGTTATGAATTTATGCTGTCTAATCCCTTCCCCTTCTCCCTCATCCCCAACCCCTCTCAAATAGCAACCATCAGTTGTTCCTCTATATCTCTGAGACCACTTCTGTTTACTTTGAT
>NW_017731733.1:1298199-1405125 GCF_001890085.2 Hipposideros armiger
TGTATTAGATCACCTAGAAAGAAAAAAAAATAAAGAAAAGAAAAGAAAAAGAAAAAAGAGAAAAAGAGGGAAAAAAAGGGGGGGGGCTCTCTGCCCGCTTTAATCTGCAGACCACTTGCTCAGCAATAGAGAGACTCTGGGCGACTCAGCACCAGCTGTTGGGGGGAAGAGCTCAGTGCGTCATGTGCTGACCTCCCTCTAGACTTGAAGTAAGCTTCCCACAATTATCTGCTGTGTACTCTGGAACCGAGCTCACCACCAAAAATCCTCACAGGTTGTTGTGGGCTGTCTGCTGCTGCAAAAAACCCTCTCTGGCCTGCGGAGGTAGGGAACAGGGACCAGGGGCTCAGGGTGCCCCTGGCAACACAGCTCTAGGTGGGCGGGGCAGGCCCCCAAGGCAGCACAGGATGTGGTCAGTGGCCCCCACCAAGTCAGAGCAGCATGCGCTCCTGCATCGGCAGCCAGCCCACACCAACTTGCCTGGAAAGCCCACGCCGAATCACGCAGGTGCACAGCTTGCGGCCCTACACTCCCAGGAAAACTCCCAGTCTCAGCCTGTCCCAATCAGCTGCTTGAAGATCAGGCCAAGCAGCCCGACAGCCAATCACCACCCAGGCAACTCTGCATGCGCATAGCGGAAATCGGGGACCTAAGGCGAGTTGTATACTCCCGGGTATCAATAAGCAGTCTGTTGGAGTTGGAGTGTGCCTGCCAGGTGTTTCCCTGGATACCCATTTTAACCATTTTTAAGTGTGCAATTCAGTGGCATGAAGTTCATTTATAGTCATCACCATCACTACTATCTCATTCCAGAATTTTTTAATCTTCCTAAACAGAAACTTGGTACCATTAAAAAATAATTCCCCATCTCCCCTTTTCCCAGATCTAGTAGCCACTATACTAATTTGTCGATAGGAGGTACCTCAGATAAGTGCAATTATATCCTTTTATGTATGGCTTATTTCCCTTAGGTAATGTTTTCAAGGTTCATCCATGGTGTAGCATATATCAGTACTCCATTCCTTTTTATGGCTGAATAATATTCTATTGTCTGCATGTACCACGTTTTATTATTTCATCTGTTAATGGACTTGGGTTGTTTTTACCTGTTGGCTATTGTGATTAACACTGCTATGTACATACCTATTTGCATCCCTGCCTTCATTTCTTTTGAGGATATACCTAGGAAAGAATTGCTGGGTTATATCACAATTCCATGTTTAACTTTTTGAGGAACCACCAAACTGTTTCATAGTGGCTGCACAATTGTATAGTCCCACCAGCAATGTATGAGGGTTCCAGTTTCTCCGTATCTACAAACTTGACTTTTGTTCTGATATTCGAAGTTGTCAAAGAGCTTTCAGAATCAATTTGAATCACGTAGGAATAGATCAGTGAAGGAAAGAATTATTTACAGCCACAAAAGATGATAAGTAGGATAAATGTGAAGATGTAGAAGAAAAGAGTGATGAAAAGTGGAATATTCTATTTTGCCCTCTTGATTCCCTAGAAAACTTACCTTCTCTTTAGGGAAGAGATTTTTCTAACCTGGGTCTTGTGTTCATTTCCCTGTCCTCCTTCCTGGTGCTTTCTGAATGACTCCATATGTTTCTCTGAGTGATAAAATTAATGCCATTATTTAGGAATCAGAGCTGCCAAATTCTAGCTGTGTGAATACTAGAAAGTTATTTAACTTTCTGAGCCCAGGTAGCCCTATCTGTGAGATGGACACGATAATACCTTCTCCAAGGGTGTTGTAAATGTTAAATGAAACAGTTGAAGTGTGAAAAATAATGTAGATATTCAGTAAACCTTAGTTCCTTTCTTTTTCCCACATTGTTTTGTAACTGGCTTTCCCTCCTTAATGGTGTTGGGTTTCCTCATTGATAAAATTAGGACAATAACGTTAACCTTACAGGCTTGTTAGGAAGATTTAATGAAGCAGTGTATACATAGGGCTAGTGTAGTTCCTGGTAGATAGTATTTAAGTAACACTGCTAATGTTGCTTAGAAAGTTGAACATTTCCATATGCTCGTTATTTGTATTTATTTTGTGATTTGTACATGTTGCAATTGGTATATTCTTTCTTATGATTGGTGATTTGCTGTTCAATTTCATTATGACATTTTTTCCAAGCAGGATTTTGAAGGACGATTGGATGTTTTCCAGATAGCAAAGAAGGGAAAGTGTATACCAGACAGGGGGCATGTCCTATATAGACACACAGACAGGAAATAGCGTGGTCTGTGTGGAGACATGCACACTGGCTTCCTACGTAGCAGGTTCCTGAGAGGTATTCCTGAGTGTGCCTGGGTACTCAAACAAGTTTAGGAAACGTCACATGATATGGTCCCTTAAAATATTTTTAGGACATAGTAATGTATCAGAGGTGTTGAGAAGCCTTGCAAAAAAGACACTATTTGGCTTAAATCAGCACTTCCCATGCGTATTTAAGCAAGAAACGTTTGTTTGTTTTTTTAGTGGGGGAGTAGAGACCTTTATTAGCATGCCATAAGATACTCATGCTCCTTTGAGCGTGTCCTGATTGACACCAGGAGGGCACTGACGGAGCTGTGGGAGTACGTGCTGGGCGGCAGTGAGTTGGTGAGAAAAGAGCCAGCTAGCATATCGACTCATAAGCATTATGTTTGATTATGCTGATAACTCTGACTAACTTTAAAGTAAGCTTCTTTGTAATTTTTCTATAAAGCAAGATTTGTTCATGTTCCTATTATCTCTGTTTTTTCTAAAAAGATACAAAACTGAACTCCTGGTTCTCCTTACTCCTCCAAAACTTGCTGCCCTGGCAGCCTTTCAAGCATCTCCATTCCGACAGTCACCCAGACCTAAGCCCTGGAGTCATCTTTATTTCTTCTCTTTCACTCACATCACTCATATGGGCTGCTTGTTCAGGGTTGCCCCTGACTTGGCTGCTGGCGCCTCATGCTCTGACACCGCCAGGGGTTGGGGCTGGCTCAGAATGCACAGTCCACCCCCAGTGTGCGGACTCAGGTGAAGTGCCAGGCTGGGGACAGGGGTCCAGCAGCTCCAGCAGCTGTCTGGAGGGCTTTCCTAACATAACCCTAAGTGGAATGGAGGGGGAGAGTCCTGCCTGTGAAATTAAAGAAAACATACTTATAGATTGCGCTCTGCCCTGGTTCCTGGCACAGAGCTCCTAAGTCCTTTGGAATTTCTTGCATGATAGGAGTGTCTTTTGTGGTAATGAGGAGACTCTTGGTGGGCTTCTGGATAACGGCTGGTGTCTAGAAAGACCAAGCCATGATTAGAAGCTTGGAATTTTCAGTCCTACCTGCATCCTCTGGGAGGGAGAGAGAGGCTGGAGATGAAGTTAATGATTGTCACTAGGTGATGCAGTCCTCAAAAAGTCCTAAAAGTATAGGGTTCAGAGAGCTTCTGGGTTGGTGAACACATCCACATGCCAGGAAGGTGATATACCCCAACTCCACTGGGACAGAAGCTCCTGTGCTTGGGAGCCTTCCAGACCTCACCCTGTTTCTTCATCTGGCTGCTCATCTGTATTCTTTTTTTTTCTTTTTAAAAAAAAATTAGTTGCAGGTTTACAACACAGTGCAATAGTTATTCTTTTCACTCCTCAAAGTGACAACCCCTTCCCCCAATCTGCCACCCCACTACCCCCCCCCATCTGTATTCTTTATCATGTCCTTTTTTGTATAGTAAACTGGTAAACACAAGTGTTTCCCTGACTTCTGTGGGATGTTCTAGGAAATGATGAAATCCAAGAAGGGGTTGTGGGAACCTTAGATTTGTAGCCAAGTTTGGACAGAAGTTTTGGAGGACCTGGGGACTCACTACTTGCAATTGGTGTCTGAAATGGGGGCAGCCTTGTGGGACGGAGCCCTTACCCTGTCGGGTTGGCACTAACTCCGGTTATGTCAGAATGGAATTGAATTGTGCACATCCAGTTGGTGTCTCCAAATTGCTTAGTGTGGGGGGAACACATCTAATGTTCTAGATGGACACATCTGGTGTCCCAATATTGTGAGTGTGGTAGTGGAATGTGAGTAAAGGAGAAACACAGGAGTGTTTCCTATGCATGCCTCATGGTGTGACTTTGGCCAGTAAAAGACGGGATGAGGAAGGAGCCCGCAGGTGCGTCAGCAGGTGCATCTCTCCCTCCCTCTCCCTTCCAGTGGTCCTTGCTCAGATGCACATGGGGATGTGGAAGTGATGCTTTACACCAAATCACGTCTCTCCTGCAGGGCATCTGTCACCTTTGATACAGCCCTGCCCCTGACTGCTGTGAGGGTGGTGGTTCCACACAGCCTGCCCTACTGAGTCCTTCCCCACAGAGCGATCAGCTGGCGTTTCTTGTGCGGCTGTGACTGATTCAGTAATGCATTGCCTTCTGTTTGCTCTTCCTCCTTCCTTGCCGCCCTCTGCTCACTCTTGCTACGTTGGGGTTTTACCTTCCAGGAAAAGCATTTGCAGCTAAGCTTTGCCTTGGGTTCTTTTTGTAGTAAACCTGGACAACGTATCATTGCAGTAGCCTCTTTGCTGGTCTCCCTGCTTCTGCTCTATCACCCTTAGTTTACTTCCAACACAGTGGTCAGTGGGATCCTTGAGAAATGTCAGATAAATCATTCCTCTGATGAACGTTTCTGCGGGGGTTTTCACATCACTTAGTGAAAGCTCAAGTCCTCAGTAAGACCCCAGGCCTCCTGGGTCTAGAGCCAGCCCCTTTCCTGTCTGACCACATCGCCTGTGCCCTCGCCTTGCTCACTCCGCTCTAGGCTGACCCGCTGTCTTAGTGAGTTGAGCTGCTGTAACAAAGTACCATAGACTGGGTGGCTTATAAACAACAGCAATTCATTTCTCATCCTGACCTGGGAATTTTAGGGTCAGGGTGGCAGCATGGCTGAGTTCTGGTGAGGCCTTGTCCAGGCTGCAGGCTGCTGCCTTTTTGTATCCTCATATAAGGACTCCTACAAGGGCACTGATTCCATTCATGAGGGCTCCACCCTCAGGACCTCGCAAACTCCCTACTTCCTGATACTGGCATCACACTGAAAGGTGGAGTTTGAACATAGGAATTTTTCAAGGGAAACAAACATTCAGTTTGTAATGTGGCTCTCTATGCTGCTACTCCTACAATACAAGTATGCTCCCATCTCTGGGCCATTGTAGTGTCTCTTCTCTCTGTTTTAGAAAGTTCCTTTCCTAGGCCTGTTCCCTCATCTCCTTCAGGTTGCTGTTAAAGAGACATTCTCTAAACAACCCGTATAAAAATAGGATTTCTCCCACACTGCCTGGCTTATTCTGCTTCTTCTTTCCCCGTAGTACTTTTCATTGTTAGGCACATAATATACTTGTTTCTTCCTTTACTCTTTGTCCCTCCAGACCCCACTGGAATATACGTTCCATAATAGGATCGCCTTTGTTTAGAACATTGCTTATACATATTTGTTGAGTGAATGAGCAGCTGAATAAATGAACTAGAGTTATGTTTGCTATTAAATATGTATAGTTTCAAGTAAATATCAACTGTGATAAGTTTAAGCTTAGAGTAAGGCCTTAATCATGTAGGTCATTTTTTTTTTCAGCTGAGCCATCCTGCCACCTGTTGGCAGCTCAGTGGCAGCTCAGCTTGGGCCAGACTCGAACTGCTGTTGCTCAGAGCTCAAACCTTTGAGCGAGCTCTTAACCAACTGAGCCACTCGGCCGGCCCTTTTTTTTTTTTTTTGACAAGCTAAATTAGCATTTTCCAAAGTATGGTCCATGCATAGTGTTTTTTGGGTTTTTTTTTGTTTTTTTTCTGACTGAACTGAAAATTTTATTTAGAATTAGCATCACTACATTTTGTTATCTGCACCAATAGAAATGCCTTCCTTCTAGTGATGTAATTGTTCCCCTTCCCTTTCTCATAAATACCCATCGCCAATTAGCTTCCTAACTGGGACACTATTTGGGCTTCTGTCTGAATCGATGCTTCCCAAATAGCTATTCCTTTTTTTTTTTTTTTTTTAAATCTCAAATGCTTGTTGCTTCTCAGTTTGAAAGCCTTTTTATTTTTAGGTTAACACACCCATAGAAAGAGGTGGACAAATCATAAGTGTGCAGTGGATTTTCTCAAAGTGAACGTTGGGACAAACATCACCCACGTCAAAGAGCATTTCCAGCACCCAGGGAATCCTCTTCAAAATACTTCCTGCTGCTCACAGATAGAGGACACCCAGAGGAGAATGAGACCAGGACTTGTAACAAGGAAAAAAAGTCATATCCCTCTATAGAAACAGCAAATGAACACCCAGAAGATGGGTGCCGAGGGCCAGGCTGAGGCCTGAGCCTAGTCTGACCTGGCCACACGAAGCCCTCACTGACAAGACCAGACCTGGGTGATGTTCTAGTCACTGTGATCACAGGTCCTGGTGGGACAGAATTCTACTGAAGGGACTAGGACAAAGGGGCAGAGAGGTGACCCAGCTGAGGAGTGACCACGTCACTGCCCACGAAGCACTGAGCACCCACTGGGCTCAGGCTGCGTCCACGCTCGGTCCTCAGAGCCTCTCCTGTCTCCACCCGCAACAGACTCAGTACAGCCAACACACGGGTTCTGGAAGGTTCTCAGGGCTTCCATTTATCTCTTCTCAAACTTTAGGATCATCTCCTTTAATTAACCCATCAACCCTTCATGGTAAGAACTGAAAAAACAGATTCACATCCAGATTCTTACTTCAATAGGAAGTAGGAGGCTGCTGCTCCGTGTGACATGAAGTAAAGGTGGGGATGGAAACAGCCTCTCCTGGAACAGGACAGCGGATCAGGGAAGAGGCTCGGTCAGTGTGGGGAGGTGGCATGGAGGGCAGGGGCGGGCAGTCTCTCACCTCCTCACATGATGCTGAGAGGAACGCAGACACATTCAGATGCCCTTTGCAGAAAGAGAGATCAGAAGTTCCTGAAGTCACAAAGTGGGGCATGAACAAATCTTGCATCACTCAGTCCCCCACAAGACAGCTGTCTCATGTTTTACAGCGGTTCTCAACCTGTGGGTCACGGTCCCTTTGGGGGGGTCGAATGACCCTTTCACAGGGTTCCACGGGTACTCGTATGTGGGCGTATCTGTGCATATCTGCATGTGGGCGTATCTGCGCGTATCTGCATGTGGGCCTGGAGATGGATAGAGGAGCGGTGTCTCGGTTCCTAAGACCATCGAAAATATGTTTTTGGATGGTCTTAGGCGACCCCTGTGACGACGACCCCTGTGAAAGGTTCAGAACTGCTGCTAGAAGCAGTGAGAGATGCATCAGAGTCCTGGGCACTGTCACCGCTTGCAGCCTGAGCATTGCTCCCTCCTTTTCTACCTGAGCGCCTCCTCCTCCACAGCACAGCTCCAGCCACCACAGCTCCAAGGGCCAGCACAGCAATGATGCCCACTGGGATGGTGGCCTGAGGAGGTGGCTCCCATCTCAGGGTCAGGGGCTCGGGCAGCCCTTCGTGCTGCACATGGCACGTGTATCTCTGCTCCTCTCCAGGAGGCACCACCACAGCTGCCCACTTCTGGAAGGTCCCGTCCCCCGCAGGCCTGGTCTCCACGAGCTCCGTGTCCTGGGTCAGGTCCTCCCCATCACGCTGCCAGGTCAGGGTGATCTCCGCAGGGTAGAAGCCCAGCGCCCAGCACCTCAGGGTGACCTCACGGTCAGAGGTGGGGTGGTGGGTCACGTGTGTCTTTGGAGGGTCTGCGCGCTGCAGCGTCTCCTTCCCCTTCTCCAGGTATTTGCGGAGCCACTCCAGGCACGTGCTCTCAAAGTAGCCCCTCAGGATCTCCGCCTCACCCGCCGCCTCCCACTTGTGCTGGTGATCTGAGCCGCAGTGGCGGCTGCGGCCCAGGAGTGCATGTCCTGGTTCAGGGAGATGTAGTCGGTGCCGTCGTAGGTGTACTGCATGTACCCGCGGAGGAGGCGCCCGTCCGGCCCCACGTCGCAGCCAGACATCCACTGAAATGTGTGAGACCCCGCCTCGCTCTGGTTGTAGTAGCCGCGCAGGCTGTTCAGGCTCACTCGGTCATTCTGTGCGCTGACCTTGCAGGTCTGCGTCTGCCGCTCCCAGTACCCTGGCAGCGCCTGCTCCACCCACGGCCCCTCCATCCACGCCGCCCGTGGCTCCTCCCTCGGACTCTCTGCGTCGCTGTCGAACCGAACGAACTGCGTGTCGTCCACGTAGCCGACGGAGATGAACCGGGGCTCCCCGCGGCCGGGCTGGGACCAGGAGATGGAGAAATACTTAAGAGAGTGGGAGCCCGCCCGGGTCCCCGTCAGGGCCTGGGCCCCCGAGAGCAGCAGGATGAGGGTTCCGGGGCCCATGATCCGCATTCCGGGGTCTGGGGACAATCTGCGTGCTCGCACGCGAGCCTGTGGTTCCTAGGGACTTTATAACCAACCGGAAAGGTGGTGACACTGATTGCCTTCTCAAGTAACCTGACACCCGATGGGAGTGAGAACTGGGGCCCGCATTATAATTTTCCAGACAAGAGAACCTAACACAGATTGTGAGAAGAGGTTGATTGCTATCACAAAGACATATGAGATTAAGGTTCCGTGAAGAATTTGGTATCTGTTGGTGCCCAGAGCCTCCATAGAACTCTGTTGGTCTTCTGCTTTGTCTGTGTGAAATTATCAGGAGTATTTCTAACAAGTGCTCTTCAGAAATAGTGCCAAACAGCTCTCATCCTGCCGAAGTTAAAAAAAAAAATGCATCTCAGTTTTGGAAAACACGTAGAATGTTGGGATTAAAAAAATACGATCAATACCGTTATTTCCTCTAGATTAATAGTTGCTTTTACTTTTAGCCACTAATTCCTTTCATTCTAGGATGTTAAATCACTCAAACCTAGCAAAACAAACCCCTTGGATTACAGTAAAACAATTCCATTAGAAAGTTCATCATGATAGTTCTTCACACATTAGTGCTTTTTGTTGAAACTCAATAGCGAATTTAGTAATTCTTTAGCTCTCAATGAATGAGGCTGAATTTAAGAAACAAATGCCAGAGCCTTTTAGCACACATGACCCTCATAGGCTTTGGCATGTTCCATAAATATAGGTGAATTTTGATCCAAAAAAACCCCATAATTTGAAGGATTCATAGTTACACAGTTCTAGTTCAAAGTACTTTGAACTTTAATAGATGAAATAAGAGACACTAAATAGTTTTGCCTTGTTTAAATTTTATCCTAAAACCCCTGAGATTTAGATGATAATAAAGTACCAGAGTAATTTCTATGCCTCTTCAGAAGGCATTTTCTTTTTGTGGCCTTAATTTACTTTTGTGGTTATTGTTAGCTGAGTCAGTTGTTAAAATTATACTCCGAATATTAAACTTAATGGTGCTCTTTGTTGATTTTGACTTACTACTGATAATTTATCTCTACCTTGAACTCCAGTCAATGAGATTTCTTTTATTGGACTGTCAGAGCTTTCTTTCAATTTTGAACTGTCAGAATATTGGTGCCTGTAGCTTGAGGGAAAAGATGTCAATCTATCAGTTTTCTAGATTGTTTTGTGGGTTGACACTTCAATATTTGACAAGGAAAACATACTTAAAACCCAGAGATCTGTGTCTATGAAGAGATCACCTTTTGACTTTCTCCCATGATTGTAAAATCAAAGGGCTTGTGATTCCATTATTTAAAACAAACACAGAAATAAAACCTTAACATATATACGTATGCTCTTAATGACATATTTGTCATAAATTCGGCAATATAATATATTCATTTCCTACCCCCAAATTTTACTTCAAAAAAAGTTATGGCCTTGTGTTTTAGTCCTTATAAAGGATCTTCATATTCCTCAATTATTATACTTCATTTTGAATAGTAAAGTAATAAAATGCTGCTTGGCTAAAGTATATTATCCTCAAAAAACTTAATACCAGTTTTAGATGCTTATTTAGGTCACTTGGTGGAATTGATGAAAAATCATACAGATGAATTTATTTTTTATTTTATTATATTTATTTTTATTGGAGAATTGGGGAAGGGGAACAGTGTTGGGGAATTGGGGAAGGGGAACTGCCAAGTTGTTGTCCTTCAATCTTAGTTGTGGAGGGCACAGCTAGCTCAGCTCCAAGTCCAGTCCCCATCCAGCCACCCATCGGTAGCTTGCAGCTGCTCAGCTCAAGGTGCCGTGTTCAATCTTAGTTGTGGGTGGGTGTAATCCACCATCCCATGTGGGAGTTGAATCGGCAACCTTGTTGTTAGCAGCTGAGCGGCAGCTCAGCTCAGGTGCAGCTCACTGGCCCATGTGGGAATCAAGCCGGAGACCCTGTTGCTCAGAGCTCGCGTTCTTGAACTAGCTCTTAACCTACTGAGCCACTCAGCTGGCCCCACACAGATGAATTTAAAGATTTAGAAATAATTTTTAAGGGGATGACCTTACAGTTTATAGGTGTTTGATATCATTGTAAACAAACCTGGAAATTACTTTACAAAGCAACATAGTAGGGGGTTGCTTTGTGGAGATCACAAATAGCTAATGGTTATTTGTGTTGGCATAAAATTTCTGGTGACATTATGCATGAACTCAAAAAAATTCTAGTCTTAAGTAACTTTGAGGGAATTGATGTGCTTTTGAAAACTGTTAGATGTCTTAAAAAGTGCTCTATTGACGATAAACACCTCGATGTCAAAGATGCATATGAGAAAGCAGAATAAAGTTGTTTTATGAAATTTAAGTGGAAAAAGCAATATTTCTAAATGAACACAAGAGAGTGTTGTTTAAAATATGTTTGTGCAACTAAATGAGTTATATAATATGAGGATATTTTCATAGTTTCATAGTTTCACCTATATCCTTTCATCTATATAATGAAAATAGCCGTACATCTAATTGTGGATATTCTCGTGGATAAAATGATGAGGCAATTGGCTTTTATTCTAGTTGTCTTATATTTGGGTACATACATACAGTGTGTGTGTATGTACACACACACACACATGTATACACATATGTGTGTTTATATTTGTGTATATACATACATGCATACATGTAGGTGAGCTTGAACTTAGAAAAAGGCTGGGAAGGATGCACATTGTCCTGTTACCAGTGTTAGCTCCTGGGGGTGAATTAGGGATGCTGCTCTCCTTGCTCCCAGAAAACACACCAAGACCCTCCCTGCTTCGGGGCCCTGCCCTTGCTGTTCCCTCTGCCTAGAGTGCTGTCCCCCAGGTAGCCACTTGACTAGTCCCTTGTCTTTAATGTCGTCTTCTCAGGGCTTCCTTGACCAGTATCGAAGATGGCAGCCTCTGCTTGGCCTCCGTATCCCCCTTCCTGTTTTTTTTTTTTTTCCTCTTAGCACTTAGAACTGCCTATCGTACTATATATATGTTACTTGTTTATGTTTTTCACTGACTGACTCCCCTTCTAGAATGTAAGCTCTGTGAGGGTAGGGATGTTTTTGTTTGGAATTTTGTTTGTGTGGGGATTTGTTTATTCTGTTTTGTTCACTGTTGTATCCTTGGCACATGGAATAGTGCTTGTTACGTAGCGGATGCTCAATTAAGATTTGTTGAGTGAGTGAATAAAGTCATAGAGCATGAACATTTTAAAAGTTGATATTGTCAAGTTACACCTTAAAGGGATGTATCCAATAAACTGTGTGACCATAAATATGCTCACATAATATTTAAAACTATAATTTGCTAGGTGAAATTATTTTAATTTTTTGATTAGTAGTGAAGTTGAATATTTTTAAAATACCATTTTTACATTCTTTTTTCTTTTTTTCTTTTATTGGGGAACAGTCTGTTTTTTCAGGACCCGTCAGCTCCAAGGCAAGTAGTTGTTTCATTCTAGTTGTGGAGGGCGCAGAAGGCTTACACTCCGTGTGTTGCCAGGGCTGCCTTCCTTTCTGGAGGCTCTAGGGGAGGATCTGTTTCCCTGCCTTCTGCAGCTTCCAGAGGTAACCCGCATTTCTTGGCTTGTGACCCCTTCCTCTGTCTTCAAAGCCAGGAGTATAGCACCTTCCAGTCTTTCTCTCTGACCTCTCCTGCCCTCATCAGATTCTTTCTCGGACTCTAACCCTCCTCCATCCTCCTTGTGATCACGTTGGGCCTATCTGCGTAACTCAGGATAACCTCTTTTTAAATCCTTAATCATGTCTGCAAAGCCCCTATTGCCATGTAAGGTAACACTTTCACAGGTTTCAGAGATTAGGATGTGGACATCTTTGGGGGGTCATTATAATGCCTACCACACCTTAGGATATGTGCCCAACTATAAAATTGATAAATCCAAAGCAATTTTTAAGGCTTTAGATACACACTGCCAAACTACTCTCTATAATAATGAATCCTCAATTGTTGCTCACATCTATTTGCAATGAGAGTTCCTGTCACACCCCGTTCTTTCTAGCATGTGATATTTTAAAAAGTCTTTGTAGGAACCAGCCGAGTGGCTCAGTTGGTTAAGAGCTGGCTCAAGAGTGTGAGCTCTGAGCAACAGCGGTTCGATTCCCGGCCTGAGCTGAGCTGCCACTGAGCTTCCAACAGGTGGCAGGATGGCTCAACTAAAAAAAAAACACACACAAAAACGCCTTTGTACTTTCGTTAAGAACAATAGCAAAACCTTTATTGAGGGATTACTATATGGCCATCACAAATGTAAGCACATTAAAGGTATTAAGTACTTTAGTCCTCAAAAAATCCTATGATGTAGATACTTTATTATTTCTATTTTACTGGTAAAGACATGTAGTCCTCAGAAAATCCTATGATGTAGGTACTTTATTATTTCTATTTTGCTGGTAAAGACATGAGGCATAATGAGGTCAAGGAAATTGCATTAAGTCACACAGTTGGAACTGGTGGAGCTAAAATTCAAACACAGGCAGAGAACGGGCTAGATATCTGTATGCTTAATTTTCTTTTCAGAACATATGAATTTTCTCTCTCTTTCTCTAAAACATCTCCCTAGGGTGTGCCTATGACAGTCTTGATAAAAAATAATAATAGCTAATATTTCTCGAATTCTATATGGCTTAATGGAAAAAGGTTTGCGGAGAAATACAGAGGGTGCCAAAAAAAGGTATACACATGACTTGTATTCATCTTTTGTTATCGATATATATTGAGTATTACAATTTTAATACAGTTTTTTCCTTTCTTAAAATGTTATACATTTTTTGACACCCTAAGTATAAATAGGTAGGAGGATGTGTGGAAGAGGAAAATGAGGAATGAAGTAATTGAAGTATGTTTTCCTCTGAGATCTTATGACTAACATACTTTCTGGCCTAGTGCAAAATTGTGAAACTTAATTCTTTTTGAGGTGCCTGTAGCAGAAATTCAGGATGGGGTTTAAAACTTCATAAAGTCAATAATGATATATAGTGTAAGCTTTCAAGACTTAGTATAAAGCAAAGGGGCTCAGACTGTCAGGACAAATTTAGAGTGGAGTTTTTTGTTTAATCTTGGGGATCTTTATGATTGAAACGTAATTATATTTTTACAAGTCTTTTCATTCATAGTAAACTAGATTACAGAGTACTAATGCTTATGTCATTTCTTCCTTGACTTCCATGAATAGATCAGAAATTGTCATCTTTTAAATTATGAGAAAACATCAGCAAAGAACATTTCAACATTTTGTAGTGATGAACCATTCATAGATGTTCATTCACAAAGCAAATTTGTGTAAAACAAAATGTTTGTTGTTGAAACCTGTAATAGGCTGGATCACATACGTTTGTATTGTTCATTTCTTAACTGTTTGAATAATGTATTTTTAAACATTGGTAGTCTTTTTCATTTAAGAGCTTAAGAGAAATATCTTAAATGTCATGGGGAAAATGGAGAAAGATTTATATCCTTTGAATTCTGTAATGCAAATAGGTAGCTTTCAACTCTTTACATTTTTGGCCATATGCTAGTCATTTGTTGATCTCTAAAAAACTATGTCAGTGTAGGTTAATTCTTATTGTTTTTTATTCTTTTGACTATTGAGAATTGGTGGGATAAAATAATGCATTGAGTTACAGCTGTTCAGTGGTGTGTGTGTGTGTGTGTGGGGGGGAGTCACAGTCCAATGGGCGTGTTTTGAGAATGTATCCGAATCTTTTCTCTGACCTTGATATTTACTTTCCTTTTGTGATTTCTCAGGGTCACAGTCAATAGAAGTATTGAATTCATTTGTTCCAAGATAAAAATAGTTTTTTTGTTGGTTTGCTTTCTACTGATTATAAAAGTACTATTGTAAAGAAAAAAAAATCCAAAAAAGTTTAAGGGAAGAAATAAGAATTACCCCCAAATTCCACCCTTACCACCAAGAGATAGCCCGCGTTTTACGCTTGCTGTTTTTTTTTTTTTCTTAATGTGCATATGCACATACACTTTACAAAACTTGGATCATCACTCAACAGGATTTTTAGTAACTTGCTTTTTGTACTTAAAAATATGTATATCACTTTATGTCAGTATATATGGGTACCATTTTTAACATGTCTGTTCTCATACATGTATGTGGTCCTATGTCTTTATTTACTTGTCCAAATAGTTCCTTAGCATAAATTGCCAGAAGTGGAATAGCAAAGTCCAGTAAGAGAAAGGTTGAATTAATATATGACAGCCAACATGGGGAAGGGCACATTTTGTCAAACACTTGCTACTAGACAGTGTTCCTGTTATATCATCTTCGCTAGTTCGATAGGTTAAACCAATTAATGTGGATTTTTGTCACTACTGGTGAGGTTCAGTATCCTTTTATGTGTTAATTGAGCATTTAAAATTCTTTATTTTTGAAATGCCTGTCATTGAAATTTCTATTTTAATTGTTTTTCCTTTCAGAACTTGAGTTTTATAAGAATTGATAACACCATACCATTGAAAATATGTGCTTCTTAAAAGACTTTAGAGATACAGGTTACAAATGGCTCTCTACATATTTGTTGTATTTAGGATATATCTATAGGATTAGGTGATTGGGTGGCTTCATAATGAAACATTTGCTCCCAAAATTGGGACTCCTGCCATTATTGCCTCAATTTAGGACACTTGGTGAGAATTTGATCAAGAGAAGTGCTTCTATTTTGTAGATATATAGTTAATTAATTGCTCATTCCCAAAGCTTTTGGCATTGATGTTGCTCTGCTTGCCAAGTTGGAATGTGACACACATTTCTTCATAGTGACAAATGATATTTAAGTGTGTTCTTTTGAATGCCTATTAGAACTGTTATTTTCAGTTACAAAAACTCAACCCAAACTGGTTTACATAAAGGTTGTAAAACTCATGTAATAATCAAGCCCATGTATAAGCTTGGTTTGGGGGTAGAGCTTGTAAAAGGGGCTCAAATCTTCTCACTAGGAACCTGTTTCATTCTCTATGTATCTCAGCTTTGTTCCTTCTGGATTGGGTGCGTTTTATGTCCGCTCTTCCCTTACTACATAAAGATGGCTGTAGTGGCCTCTGAACTCATATCCTTCCATGGTTAAACTCTGTCAGAAAGATCAAGCGTCTCTTCCTGGTTGCCCAAGAAAAAGCCAGGCATTTCCTCTCGTGTGTACTTAGCTTATTTTGAGTTTTGTGCGCATCCTGCAAGCACTCTGGCAAGTCTTACTGGCTCAGACACTTGACACATGCTTGCATAGAAACTAGGGGTGGAGGGTTTGAGGGCATCCGAACCACTTTGACAGAGAGTGAGTGAGGCAAGATCCCCCAAAGAAAATCTGGGACTATCGCCAGCAAAGGGGGGCTGGATGTTGGCAAAGCAGAACTCAAGTGTCCACTCATCTTGTGGTCACAGCACCTAGCAGAGCACCCAGGACATGAGAGGTCCTGTGATAAATACTTACTAACTGCCCAACGGTGCTGTATGTAAGAAATTATAAGACAAATAGAATTTTGTAGGCCATTCTGGGAACTTGATTGTGTTTCCACGGTAAAACTTTGATCTAAATGTCAAACAACCTACTTCAAAACAACCCTTGAAATATCGATAATCACATAAGTACAAGCATATTAAGACTTTTTAAGTTAGTTCTGTGAACTGGACAGTGAAGAGGGCAATCACCAGTAATCAGGAGTTGATTGTAGAAATCAAGTTCATCCTTCTCACACATCTATTCAGTCAAGAGATGTTTATTGAGGGCCTGTGGGGGCCAGTCACGGCAGTGTCTGAGAGCTGCGAGGGCCCATGTGATGAGACATGGCCCGGGCTCTGTCAGATCACATAGTCGAGTGAGAGAGGCAGTTTCCTAGGATAAATGTGATGATAGCATGTGCTACAGAGTGATGAAAGCCCTGAAAGCTTTCTGGAGGAGTCATGTCTGAGCTGAGTGATCTAGGACAAGAGAGATGGTGTCAGAGGTTGGGCAGACTAGGCTAGCGCAGAGGCACTAGGACTGAGAGAGCATGGCCCACTAGGAGCCCGATAAGTACAATAGTTTGCTTTTACCTGAGGGGAAAGTGTGTGCATAGGCATGTGGTGAGTGTGAACTGGGAGAGAGTGGGGTTGGTCAGGGACGACGTCAAGAGAGGAGGCTGTCCAGGTACACAGGGTCCAGACCATGCTAAGAAGTTTGGATTTGATCCAGAAGGCAGTGGTGAATTACCAGACTAAGCAGTAGGATGATTTGGTTAGAACCCAGAAAGATCCCTAGTAAACCCCATAAGTACAAATTTACTGATGTGAGTTCAGAAAACAGCACATTTGATGCTTTCATATTTAAAAAAATAATTGACACTGTGTTATGTTTATTGATGCGTGTGTTTTATAAATAAACATGCCCATTGAATATGGACTATCTCCCTTTATAAGGTTTCTGAAATACAGACTTTCTATAAGAAGCAAAAACAAATGAAGGTTTATTTTCCCTTTAAACAAAATATAATTTTAAAATAATCTATCACTTTCCAAGTGATTTTATCTTATAAGTTATCAAAGCTTGATGGAAGGAGGCATTTCTTAATCCTAGGACAATAAATTATTTTCAACACCAAACACCTTTTGTAAAAAGAGCTGCTGAATGGAAGTCTAAAAAATTAAATAAATTAAGGTTGACATTCCTTCTTTAGTAATTATTATCAACATGTATGGTTTGACCTGTGTTTCATCCCAAGATCACAAGAGTTTGCTGCTGCTGCTTATCCTTTGATTATTAGGTAACAATCAAAGAAGCATCATTCCAAAGGGAAAGCGCAGCTTCCTTAGTGATAGCTGTTGTCTTTCTAATAACCAATATTTTGCTAAAAATCATCTGAAGAAATCCTGCCATGCAAAAATATTTAGCAAGAGATTACTGAGGATAGAAAATATATGAGGTTGATTGGTTATCATTGTGTCAAAATTCCAGCAGTTTTGCTTTTGAGTATCACATGGTATTGTTATTAATATTGGTATTACTACTAATATTGTTCATATTAGATCTTTGAGTTGTTTAATATATAATTTGGTAGGTTTTCTAAATTCTTTATATTTTCTTAAATCAAGGGTCCAAAATTTATCTCCTCGGGAGAACACAGATGCAACTTAAAAAAAAAAACAACAAAGGAAAATAGTATTTACTTAGTTGAAATTCAATTCACAAGGAAAATTTGAGGGGAAATGACTTTTATATTAAGGGAAGGATTCCCTTTGGAATACTTTTGGGGAAAACAATGTTGTTTTACTTTAAAAACCCCCCTGACTTCTATTAATATAAGCTTTGTATATTTACCCCTGTATGGTCTAGCAAAATACTTTGCACGTGATGCTCAATGTTTGTTGAATTAAATGGATCTGCTCTAAATAGGAAAGGAACTTGGAATTCTGTCCTCATTACACACACACACACCATCTAAACAATTGAGGTATGTGTTAGGATTAAGTTCGACTACCAATAATAAAAACACCAAAATAATAGTGACTGAAAGAAGGTAGAAGTTTGTTTCTTTCTCCCATAAAATAAGCCTAAGTGTGGTAATTGAGGACTGCTGTGGTGACTCCATGAAATCACTCAGGATCTCAGCTCCTTCAGTTCTTTGCTGAGCCAGTGCTATAGAGTGTTTAGAGTGGTCACCATGGTGGCTAAAGCTCCAGCCATTACGTTTAGTTTCCAAACCAATAGTAGGAAGGCCAGAAAGCACAAGCAACTGTCACCCCCTTCCTTTCTAAGAGGCTTCCTGACAGTGGGATCTACTTCTACTTGTGTCTCAATGGTCAGAGCTTCGCCCTTGGCCACCTCTAGCTCAGAGGGGATGGGACGTAGCGCTTCCACCGGGGTGCATTGCCACAGGGAATATCAACTCAAACAAGTCTGATTTTTGGTTATTGAAGAGGAGTGTCGCCTTACAGCCGATTCTTAGACCACCCCCCCTGCATTAGCCTCTGACCCATTAGTCGAGAGAGTGCCTCGGAAAACTGAGGCCGGATGGAATGATATCTGTAAAGCTCTCTCGGGGGGCGTCTCAGCCTGACTGGGACCTGATGGAATGATATCAGCTGTCTCCCCTGGGAGGACATGTAATTATGTCTTGGGGCAATGTGGTGGAGTACGAAGGCATAGCATTTGCTGGAGTACACTGGGAAAAGGTCATTGGAAAAGGCCTTAAGGTGCACCAGTATACACGGTTAATGACTGACAGCACAGCAGTTTACTTCCTTGAAAAGAATCAATAAAAACCATGCGTTGACCCGATTCGGTGGCTCAGTCTATCTCTGAAGGCTGAGTCCCTTGGTCTCGCTCTTAAATCTTACTTTTGTCTCTTGTACTTATTCAATCTGTGCCGCCCCTCTCGTGTCCCATTTGCCCTTGCCACGCTGGACGTGACAGAGGAGGAGGAAATAAATGTTGGGAGAGGCGAATAATTTCTGCAGAGATAGTGTAATAGAAATATGGAATGAAGTAAAATGTGCTTCAGAGACTGGGCAGTAATGAGAAATGGAGAAGCTTTTTGAATTCTGTAATATGAATATGATGATGTTTGCTATCCACTGTTGATTCGTTTTTTTGTTTTGTTTTATTTTTTTGCTTTTTTTAAATACTCATTGGTTTAGTGTTGAGTTTGGCTAATAGGTGAGTATTGCTTAGGTTGTTGGAAATGGGAAGAAGGACAAGGGAATTGAAGATGGATCTCAAGAAAGATGTGGCAGTATTTCACCTAAGACCTAGCTTTATCTGTGAAGGGACAAAAAATAAGAATTTATAGAGCATTCTTGCAGTTGAGTACCTACACATCACTTTTTCTTTGCATCATCACTGAATATGGAAACAGAAATGTTATATTGATTGTCACAATGTAATTATAGACATATTTTATCCCTTAATTTTGAAAATGTAGTAGCTGCAAAATGCAAATCAATAGACAACCATAGAAGAGCATCTCATGTCAGCTCTTTAGTTTCTAGCCAGTGAATTAGGGTGAGAAGACCAAGACTGATGTCAAATAATGGTAGGTAGTGAAAGGTGTCCTCAAGACCTACTCTGCTTTTCTAAATACTCAGAGTATTAGGGACATAAAGTATCTTTACAAGTTTGTTTAGCTGGACTGTTTTCCCCCATATTGGACAAAACAAGTAATAAATATCATGGAAATAAGAGATTCTGCCCTGTTTTAAAAAATAATGCCCCACCCCTAATTCCTGTTTCCCTCTTTCATGCCAGGGTTTGAGAGCAACGTCAGGGAAGTTTTTCCTTTAATTAGTGCTAATCTTTTAGGATTAAATTTTAGTCCATTTTCTCTTGGTGTTTTATAGTAGAGATTGGAACCATCTAGTTATTGTTATCCTTTCTTCTTATGTCACTCTAAAAATCTTTGAAAAATATTTGTTCTGAAATTGTTGTCCACATGAACAGTTATAGCTCTTAAAGTTTTTTCACAGGTATAATTTCCTAGCTTTAATAATAATAACAACAATTAAAATAGTAATTATTGTCTATTTAATCTATAATATTTCAGATAGATGTCAGGCAATGAATAGGAACTTTAGTAATTATTGAGAGTCTACTATATACTAGGTGTTTTGTATATTTTATTTCACTTATTTTTATAGTAGCTCTTTGGGGGAACTGCTATTATGTCAATTTCATTGGTGAGGGAATTGAGGCTTAGAGAGAGAAGATAAGTAAGTTTTCCAAGGCTACATAATTAATAAGTGTCAGATCCAGAATTTGGACATGGAGTTCGCTGTCTCCATGGGCCGTCATGATACCCATTGTACATGATGTGCTCCCATCCAGGACTTCTGATGGCGATCCCAACGATTATAGAGCTGAGCTGCCTTGCCCAGTGTGGCAGCCATTAGCCATATACACCTATTTAAATTAAAATTAACAAAATTCAATTCAATTAAAAATTCAGTTCCTCAGTTACACATTTTAAGCTCTCAATAACCACATGTGGCTAGTGGCTACTGTATTGGACTTCACAGACAGAGAACATTTTCATCATCACAGAGTCCTCATGCGCTATGCTGTTCTAGAGTTTCAAGTTAACTCTAATTTCAACTACCTATATTTACAATTAAACTTTCTTTTAGGATCAGTTTATGTCCTTGGAAATTGATGTTGCCCATATCTGCAGGAGTAAGGGCAGTGCAAGGCTGTGCAAGGTGTGTGGCCTCTGCCAAAATTGTTTCCTCTCTTGCTTTTCTTCTGCCTAAAAGATAAGGTGAGAGGGAGGGGCAGGGAAAAGGAGACAGAGCAGTGGCTGTGTTAGCTCGCTCATCATGCCAACGCCATTTTAAATGGCCTCTTTGAGACTTACTGGAAAGATTTCTTGCGCCTTAATTTCTTTTCTCAAGGTCCTCCTTAAAATTCATTGCCTCCTCTTTTTTTTTTTTTTTTTTTTTTTTAGCTGAGCCATCCTGCTACCTGTTGGCAGCTCAGCGGCTGCTCAGCTCGGGCTGGACTTGAACCGCTGTTGCTCAGAGCTCAAACTCTTGAGTGAGCTCTTAACCAACTGAGCCACTCGGCCGGCCCTCATTGCCTCCTCTTATATTATCTGGCATAGGAGCTTTATGTTCCTTTTCACATAAACTCTCTCAGTGCCTTTTTAAAAAAAACATTAGTTTGTCATCCTGCTTCTCTACCTGTGGTCTGTACACAGATCTCAAACATTTTCATCCACTTTCTGATTGATAGGCTCTTGTATTTAGTCTGATCTTAGTAACGATGATCTAAAGTATGTCTTAACCCAAAAGTAAATTGGTTTCCGATGACTGTTAGCTAAATGTCTAAGGATTAAAAAATTTTTTTTCAAACTTATTTTTTATTTCATTCACAATTTATTTGTGATTTTTGAAATGCAAGAATCTTTAAAATGAAACAAGAAATGTACTTGTTAGTAGTGATAAAATATTTGGCAGTGATTTTAAGTTTAGAATCCTTGCTGGTCTGTTTTTGCTTAGTACTTTTATTCCTAATTAAGCTAGCACTTAAATAGGAAATAGACATTGGAAGTATTCCACTGAACTTTCATTTCACAACTAGATGTCAGTGTTAACATACCCAATTAGATGTCTCAGGTGTGAGTTCAGTGAGGTAATTCAAATAATCACTCACCTGTATGAGATGCAGATCAGAAAATAAATGGTAAAGAAGGAAAAGAAAAAAAGAAATAAGCTACTTTCCCTGTTTCAAGGGCTGTTTACTTCTATATTTACCTTTTAAAAAATATTTATTTTTCCCTACCTTAATAACTATGCATGAACAATTGAACTTTCTGATTTGTTTGATTAGGAAAGACAGGTAGAATATGAGCTTGTACCTTTGCACTATTACCAACCAGAGGTTCTTCCCTATAACTTTTCCAGAAAGAGTGATCAGAAAAAGAAGGAGCATTATTGCTCTTCAAATGGTGTGTGTGTGTGTGTGCGCGCGTGTGTGTGTGTGTGTGTGTGTTATTTTTGCCTACTTTAATAAGAAACATTTGAGGGCAGGAGTTATGCCTGTATTGTCAGTGACATTTCTAACATCTCACCTAGAAGTCTCTCTTGATAAAACTACATCTGCCCTTTTTAGTTCAGTCTTCGTATAAATGGGAGCATGATACCCCTTATCCTGTCCTTGCAGATGTAATCTGACAGCCTTTTAAAATCATTTGTAATGCATTTCTCTAACTAGAGTGTCTCACCTTTATACCCATGCCCCTTTTGATAAATATGAAATCTGGAATAATAACAAATATGAATAAAATCCAGGTAAAACAATAGATCAAAATACTGAGCACACATCCCCTCCTTCCACCTCCACAAAAATATCCTGATGGGTCTCCTTTCCCCAGTTCTCTTTCCCTTTTGCGAATTCATACTCCTGGATCAATGAAGTGATGGAGCTCTTTTAGGCAAAATTCTATTGAATTGTATTCACTTTGATATTTTTAGTTTTCAAATTATGTGTATGCAGCTTACTAAAGATTTTTGGAGGCTATAGATTTAAATTGTACGGTGGGAGATATCAAGATAACTTGTCTTTGGAGCTCAGTTTAAGATTTTGACAGAATTGACAGGTTTACTTTTTTAAATTTTTGTATTTTCCTTAGAAACACACCATTACCCCCAAACAATTCTGTTTTGAAAAGCCAAGTTAAATTAGTGTCCGTAATATGTTAGTACATTCATTTCTCATTATGGAAATAACTTTTTAGGTTATGCAGTAGATCCCAATTTTGTAACAGTCTAAAATATGTGCATCTATCAATGCAAACAATGTACTGGTTTACTGACTTCAAAAATCCATTGTTTCCTGAGAAAGAATGTTTAGTTCATCAGTTCTTGGATCACCACATGAAACAATCATTTGGCAGTTGCTTTTTTTCAGTTTTGATGTCTTCCAGGCACATATTACAAGAACATAAAATTAATTATTGATTATAGTTCAGATCCAGCACATTACTGGGTATTCAACCAGCCTGAAAATAGAGAAAAGTCATATTAGCCAACTCCAGGCAGTCCCACTTTGCCACATATACAGTACACTGGAGGTGCAAGTGGGCTACATCATGCAGTGTACAACACATCTTATTAAGCTACAGGATAAAATAGTTCAGTTACATGTATTCAATTCTGAGTGCTTACAATGATTAGTAGTAGCTTGGTTAATCTGCATTGTAACAAGTTTGTGATTTTGCAAAGTGATCTTTATATACTAATTTTGTTTGTTTGTTTAAAAGCCATCTCAATTTATGTTTCAAGATCTCTCTGATGCCTTTGACAAAGATACCTTAAATTTATTTGTACTAAGGCAAGTAACTATTGAATTTAAACTCAATTGGAGGCAGCTACTACCTGGACCTTGAAGTTTCTGAGGACCTGTACACAGGCAGCAGGGTACCTAGGAGAGAGGGGACTCTGGCCAAGTGTCTTGAGCCTAGTAGACACTTAGTATATATTTGGAGGCATTCATGCCCTGTTTTCCCTTTGGCATCTTCTCTTGACCCCAGCGAATGGTTTTGATTGTTTTCTGAATGTGTGTGAGCCTCCCACCTCACCCCATCTTCTGTGACCTGGGCTTTACTTTCAGGTGTCTGTTGCACGAGTGCTAGCTCCTCACATCCTTTTTTTTTTTCCTTCTTTTTTTTTTAATATCAGGACTACCTAAGCTAACTATTAACAGCAAAGGGTTATTAAAAAATAGCTATTTGGAGCTACTATGTACTTTTCTAATATTTTCCCTGATGTTTTCCACAGGAAGTCTCAAATACTTTTATTTTTAAAACTGTTCACATTTTCTCCTGATTTGGGGCAGGGTCTACTCATCATTGGTTTTATGTGTGTTTTGGGAAAGAAGTACAAAGAGGGTGGTAATTGCAAAAAATAACAGCAGCTATGCTTCCTAGTTAAAATTTTGCCTGCTACTTAATGACTATGGTGTCATTTTCTGAATCTGAAAGCATTTTGAAAATGCTTTTCTTTAGTTGCAAGACAGAAGGGCAGTGAAGGTGTATGCCTTTGTAATTATTTCCCTTACTCTTCTCACTTTCTCTCCTGGTCTGTCAAGATTTTTAATTTTTAGTTTGTGAACTTTTTACATTTTACTTTTTACTTCAACTAGTTGTTCATCTCATTAAAAAACTTGTATAAACCTTAAATGGGTGAATTTTGTGGTATGTGAGTTATATCTCAGTAAAGCTGTTATTAAAAAAAAACAAACCAAGCTTATCTAAAACTTAGCAAAACTTACCTAAAAGCTTTTTTTGGTGGAACTGGAAAGCAGCTTTGTATTAACGTTAGAAGGTGAGGAACAAATGGTAGTTATTTATATTGGGTTGTCGGAAAAGTCATGATGCATTTTTGTAACGAAAACCAGAACCAGAAAAAATACGTCATGACTTTTCCGACAACCCAATATAAAGCTGCATGTGATACGGCTTTTAAAGATATACTTCTCTTTCCTATTTTTGGTTAGTTTTAACTTAGGAAAACTTTCTGTTTGACTCATTAAGTGTATATCTTAATGGAGGGAGGAAAGCAAGAGTAAGAGATAATGACTAAAGCATTTAAATCTTATTTTTAGCATTGGAATGCTGTTAGATGAACCAGAAGTACATAAACATTCCACTTCCTACCTAGCTCCTACTGGCCGGGTCCTCAGTTGATAATCTGAGCTCTGACTAGATAATTGAGAAGTGAGGATACTAGGAAATTCGTTAATTTTGACTCCCTTCTATAATGAGCGAATCAATGTTAAGGACTTTACATTTTAAAATACCGCATTTATCATTACAGAAAGCTGTATACCGGCACAAGTCGTGGCTGCCGTTGATGTAAATAATGTCGCTAATGAAGTATACAAGTGTAATTTTCCTCACACACAGCTACTGGCCAAGACAATTGAAGTGAGTACCTATTTTTATTGTTTTAATAAATATACAGCAAGGAAAATGTGATTGGAAAACACTGCAAGATACTGGTTTCAAGTGTGTGAATTGGAGGATAAGTCATATATAAATGAAAAAGTTGAGGAGAAAAGGAATTAATGTTTTATATCCTATCAGAAGAGAATAGGCTATTTTTGCCCCTCCCCCCCTTTAAATTTCTAGCTTTAGAGAAAGAGAGATCAGTATTTTTGTCTCTGAGAGAAAGGATTGAACTGTAAGAATATGCTTGACTTCTAAATGCTTGGTTCTGTAGTGATAATAAACTTTGCTTAATTCTTCTCTTTGAAGCAATACTCATATAGTATACAGCAGGAGTGAAAACAAGTGATATAGTCATTGGCTATTACTTATTGAATGCTTCTTATTTTAGCAAGCCTGTGAAGTATTTAGTAAGCGTGTCAGAAGTATTTAACACTGATGTACACTGTTATTTTTAAAAATAATATGAAATTGTGTTTTTTCTCCCAGTTTCTTGTTGTGAAAATTTTTGCACACAAATTTCTCATGAAACCGTAATTTACATACAGTAAACTGCGCCCAGTTTGAGTTTTGACCAATACATACAACGGTGTAACCACCCCCAGCACCCCCGCCCCCACAATCAAGACTTACCTGTAGAACATCTATCACCCTGAAATGTTCCTTAGTGCCCCATTTTAGTCAGTTTCTGACCCCAACCCCAGGCAACCACTAATCTGCTCTTGTCATTACAAATTAAAATTTCAGTTTCTTGTATATCAAAAATAAGATCATAAATGTAATTTGTGTGTGTGTGTGTAACTTCTTTTGTTTATTGTAATGTTTTTGGAATTCACCTATGTTCTGTGTATATTAGTAGTCTGCTCTTCTTTATTATTGCTGAGTGATAATCCGTACAATGGAATATCATATACTTCAATATGTGTATCTGTTCGCATGATGTAGACATTCAGGTTGTTTCCAGTTTTTCACTATTCCCAAAAGCTTCTATGACACGTTACGTTCCAACAATCAATGTTTTTTTGTGTTTCAGTTGTTTCACATTTTACCAACACTTTCTATTTGTCAGTCTTTTAAATTTTAGCTACTTTAGTGAGCATATAGTGGTATTGTGATTTTTGTGTGTGTATGGTATTATAATTTCATTTTATTATTTTTTTATTATTAGTTTCAGGTGTACAGAACAATGCAATAGTTATCCTTAACACCCCTCACAATATAATTTTAATTAGTATTTTGCTGATGATGAATAATGTTGAGTATCTATTTTCATATTCTTATTGGTCATTTCTACATCTTCTGTGATGAAATTTTTTACCCATTTTTTCTTATGTTTGTGTTATTATTATTTAGTTGTAAGAGTTGTTTAAGTTTTCTGGATTCAAGTTGTTTGTTAGAAATATGTATAGCAAATGTTTTCCCTACTTCTGTAAAGGAATAGAAATTTAATGGAGAACTTAGAAGTAATAAGAGGCTTTAGGAATTTCAAGCTTTATAAAACAACACATGCTGGTCATTTGAACATTTACGCAAGGTATTGAGCTTTTTGAGGGAAGTCAGATGGGACTAAGATAAACTCTTTCTTTGCCTTTAAGAACTTTCTACTTAGCACAGAAGTTGGACTTGTAACCATTTTGTTTGGGTCTCCTGATTGATTGTAGCATGAAAAAGATATTTCTACTGCAAAACTTTATTCTCTTTCTTAATAGAAATAAGAAAAGAAGGGATGGAAAACCATTATTAATTAAAATAGGATTTAGCCATAGGCCAACACAAAAACTATGAAGAGTTAGGTCAGGTGCGGTGGAGATGGGACAAGATTGAATAAGGATGGTAAAAATTGCGTGCAAACCTCTACATATCTTCTGCAGAATCAAGAAGGAAAGAATGGCAAGGGAGAAGACAATATGCTGAGCAATTGTTCAAAGTCAGGAGAAGAGACATTTAAAAATCCAAACCACTAGGCTGAAAGGGTCATTGTAACTTCCGCAGACTTTCTGCCCTCCCTGAATGCAAGAACCTGGATTAGGGACAGAGGCATTGCGGGTACTTCCTAGAAACAGTGACCACAAAGTACCTGGATGGATAGAGCTGCCACTGTTCTACCTTGTCTTTTAGCAAACTCTTAGGTTCAAGTAGCCTCCATTAAAAAATGAATAATATTTAGAAAGGAACCAGTTAGAGGCTATGCTAAGATCACATTTTTTAAAGGAGGTAAGAAACATAAAAAGCAGAATATACAACAGAAAAATTATGTGAAAAAGCAGAAGAAGTTTCAGACAAACACATCTCTGGGAGCTTGAAGCATTTAAGATAAAACATGGTATCTTCAAAACAAGAACTCAAATAAATGGATACAATAGCTCAAAAAGCAATGACAAGACAATAATAGGTGGTCTGGAAAAAGCAGAACAGGAGAAAAATGAAAGCATTGTAGAAAGAAAAGTCAAATCAGAATAGCAAAAAATAAAATGGATAATATTGCCAACAGGGTCATGAAGGATGGAGCTTGAGTAAAATAAGCAAAAAGTAAAGTGAAAAAGAATATCGATCAAGAATACTGATAATTTGTGGAATAAATGATAACTACTGAAGACAAAGGTGATCCATAATAAACACATGACTCTGAAGAAAATGACAAAACAAAGGAATAAAAATAATGAACAGAAATAGATGCAAAAAATTTCTAAAATAAAACCTACAGCAACTCATGAATTATAGTATCCATGAGCCCTTATTGAAAAAAATGACAGACTTAATGTAACTAAGCAAGAGAAGAATCAAAGTAGAGAACCCAGAAACGAAACTGCCTTGTTAGGAAAGAAATCATGGTTAGAAAATAGGGTGAAAATGTAAATCTTTGCAGTGTAGAGATAATGTAATTAGAGTAGGAAGGGAAAGTGAGACTCGAAAAATATGCCTATTCTTTGAAAGATAAATAAAACTATAGATTTTGAGGACATTATTTAATGTTATTTTCAGGAGCTGAGCTGAGCTGGGAAAGACAACTGAGCTGCCAGGGGTTCGAGTAGCTGATTAAAGCAACAAGGCAGAAATGAGAAAGTGAAGCCTTAGTCACTTACTGCGATGGTAAAAGCCAGTCTCTAAAATCAGACAGCATACTGGTGGAGAGTTGGGTGGCTCAGCACAGACGTGGGGGTCAGCTTACTATTGAGGAGCCCCTGGAGTTGGGGGAAGGCTGGGAGAGGAAAGTACTGGATACTAGTCAGAGTGGGGAGAAATATCTTCAAGGTTTCCCCCTCCTCCTGTAAGGAGGCCTTGGCAGATACAGTTGGTGCCTGAAGAGGACCTCTGCCCAAGGCCTCACTCAGGTAGAGACCTGGGAATGCAATTATGTGAAGAGCGTGGCCTGCCAGGAGGCCTCAGACCCGGTGCAACTGCTCTCACAGGCTGAGATGCACGGGCTGTGCACCAAGGCTGGGTGGTGAGGGTATCTTCCTCCGTGACGTTTTTATCCTCCCGGGCAAAGCCTTGTAACTGCCTGTAGTCAGGTCTGAAAAAAATCACACACAGGTTTTGAACCAGAAGCAGGACTCCTCAGTTATAAAGATAACTAGTAATAACACTAAAATCTGTAATTTATCTAGATAGAAAATGGGAAATTACTAGTCACTACTATATGTACTTTATGTGAACAGAAACTTTGCCTAGTTTGTTTATTGTTGTTTTCCCAGACTTAGTACAATGTCTGGCCTATAGTAGATACTCTGAAATATTGGTGGATTAATTTATGAACATTGTTTAATGGACAACATATTGTGCCTAAAAAATGGACAAATACCAGGCAAATGTCAACAAAGGATAATGGGTTTCAGAATTAATATTAGGTAAGATGGGCTTCTAGGAAAAAACAAAAAGAGTCATTGGAATTTACTTTATAATGATGATTAGTACCATCCTCAAGAAAGGTTTGATTGTCATGAGCATTCGTGTACAAAATAACATCAGAGGTCATAGGGCAAGAAATGGTAGGAAATACCCATTCAGTAAGTTTTTTTTGAGTTCCTACTATATGCCCCAAAATAGGAAAACCGTTGTCTTATGAATATAAACTCAGTAATTCTGAGTAAAATATGACCAAATAGATCAGAAGCACATTAAAAGAATAACATCAGAACCAAAATAGATTTTGTTTTGGGAATGCAAAAGTAGGTTAGTGTTTAGGAATTCTATTAATATTATTCAATTATGGTAGTAATTGGACAGAGCCCAACTATATGTTAGAAAACATTTGACAAAATGCGGTGTCTTTGTGATGGTTTTTAGTCATTCTTAATAAAATTAGAGCAAATGAAAACTACCACAAGATATATATATATATATATATATATATATATATATATATATATATATATATATATATATGTCACTTTCTGGCTTAATATGTGCATGCACGTGTATGTGTTTCTATTTGTGTTTAAGCTCATGCACACACATATATACATATCTCCAAATCTTGTAACATGCTAAATGGTAAAAGTTTAAAAGCATTCGCATTAAAATAATGAATAAGACAAGGATGTACACCATTGGCACTATTATTTGGTATTGTTGTGGATATTAGCTAATGTACTCATACAAGAGAAATATGTGTATATTGGGTTGTTGGAAAAGTCATGACATATTTTTTCTATGTTTTTCATTGCAAAAATGCGTCATGACTTTTCCAACAACCCAGTAAATGTTACAGAGGATTCTAAAGAATAATTATATATGCCTGGGAAACACCAAACATTCTAATAATAGTATGAGGAACTATTCGTGTATTTAATAGTTAACTAAAAGTAGTATGAGGAGCAATTAGTGAATTTAATAAGGAGGCTGGTTACAAAAATATGACAACCAGTAGCTTACTACATGCAAACAAAACACTTGGAACCTATGTAATTTTACTAACCATTGTCACCCCAATAAATTTTAATTAAAAAAAGGACACATGTTAGAATATATATTGGAAGAAAGTTCCTATTTATAGTAGCAATGCAAAAGTTATAAACATTGAGAAATAAACTTAATTGAGAAATAAAAGAGATTTGAAAAATGGAAACTTATTGGGTAGGATGACTTGTCAAAATTTGTTGTTTTCTACTCTATGAGTTTCTTCTAAAAGTTTAAATGAAAATTAAGTATAAGAGCAGCCGGGAAACTTTCTGAGAAAAGCAAGGAGGGAGACAGATAAAACTGCCCATCAAAATTGCCCATCAACATGTGATACTGTTACCATAGAGTTGATCTAATGTTCTCTGAAAGCACAGATGTTTTTATTAACTTGTATGGCCAGGTTATGGAAAAAGAATATTTCCATCAGCTCTAAAATGTCAGAGAACAGTTGACTCTTTTTTTTTTCCAGCATAAAAGCTCATTTAATTATCATTATTACATGGATCTCCCTGACAAAATTATAACCAGTGTATAGACATACAGCAATTTTGGACTTATGACACTTGAGCAAATATGACATTAACACGTGCACTATTCACTTCTGAGAACAGTTGATTCTTGAAGAATGTGGGAGTCAGGCGCCGGCCCAAGTTCATTTCACATATGTATCTTAAACTACTTAAAAGTCTGTGATACAGAAATGATAGACATGTACATTCAAACTTCTAATACCACAGAGACAGCTGATATGTTCCCCCAGTTAACTCACTTTTTACACAACTCAGAATAAAGCTTTTGCTGTTTTATTGTTGTACTTGAACTTCTTAGAAATAGTCATAATTAGGAAGATTGTGATTCTGGGCTTGTCACTTTAAATTTCTGGCTAAGAATGCACACTAAGAGTGCTTCATGAGAACTGGCAAACCCATGACTCATGTTTCTCTCTATTTATCTTCTGATATATAAAACAGAAAGGAAATAGCACATTTTTCAACTCCTTAGCTCAGCAGGGAATATTTTGATTAATCTCATCTACAGTCTTTTGAACTTCTTTGACTACACACAACTGTAAAACAGTATAATAATTGTGGATATCTGAGAACGGGACCTTTTTCCATTTGGTGCTATATTAACTGAGACATACATGAAAGGAACGGTGACTGGTCAGTACATCACATTTCCTAAATAATGAATATTATTGATTCAGTGAGGTGTTTAAAAATTTCCTAGACCCTAGGCTGAAAATCATTAATTATAAAATATAGTTCTCCATGTTTGATTCCAGAAAACAATGCAGTGTTAGACCTTAGGTTTTTTATCATAGAGGCATGAAATGCTTATGCTCTGGGGCACCAGTGTTCCAGCTCTGCGTTGGCCAGCTCTGGGACGCGGGGAAAGTCACTTCATTTTTCATAACTTCGGTTTGGCTTCACTTCCTTCACAAGATTGCTTTGAAAAATTAGCTTAACTGAAGTTGATTTGAAAAGTATTAAGTGTTATGTAAACTTTTAGATGTTGTAAATAAAACTATTAAGTGTTACAGCTTCTGATATATTCAGTTATAATTAGTTACCATTTTTCTTCCTTTCCCATTCTATGCATGTTTTTACGTTCTTTTCTTTTATTCCCAAATGTTCATTCTTTAGGGCATTACCTTAGAAGAGTTTGACAGGCTATCTGTCAATATGATTTTAATGAGCCCTCCCTGTCAGCCATTCACAAGGTATGTATAATGAATTTCTCTGTTGAAAGAGAGTATTTTTGAAGGACTCATTAAATCAAACCATTTCATAGTTTCAAGCACAGACACTTTGAAGTCTATCAGCTGCATTTCATAGTTTTGAAATTTTTCATAAATAATTCCTTTTATGTACTCATATTTATAATCCAGTATTAATCATGAAGGAAATCGTAATTACTGCCACATGAGCAAAGTAATTTGATCAGTAGCAGATATGCAGACTATATTGGACCTCTTCTGTATCCACCTAAGATGCAGTCGTGCTGCTTAACGATGGGGATACATTCTGAGAAATGTACGGTTAGGTGATTTTGTCCTTGTGTAAACATCCTAGAGTGGGCATACGCAAACCTGGATGGTCTAGCCCATCACACACCCAGGCTCTATGGCACAGCCTATTGCTCCTCGGCTATAAGTCTGTACAGCCTGTTACTGTGCTGAATACTGTAGGTAATTGTAACATGATGGTAAGTATTTGTGTATCTAAACATAGAAAAGGTATGGTAAAGCTATGGTTTAAAAGATATAAGATGGTACACCTGGATAGGGATAGGGCACTTACCATGAATGGAGCTTGCAGGACTGGACGTTGCTCTGGGTGAGTGAGTGAGTGAGTGAGTGGGGAGTGAATGTGAAGGCCTGGGACATGACTGTCCACTGCTGTAGGTTTTATACACACTGTACACTCAGGCTACACTAAATTTATAAAACAACACGAGATTGAATCAAGCAACAGAAAATGATGCAATCTATTGAGATGCAGTAAACAGGAGAAGTATGAGGCTGCTGCCAGTGTAACACGGCATGCTATCTTATAGCACTCCACTCTTTTTTTAATAAGTAGAAAGAGTCCACTCTACATTAATGACAAAAAGTATAGTAAATACATAAACTAGTATTTAACCAATATAGTTGATTATTATTAGTGTCAGCTAGTAGGTACTGCACATAATTGTATGTGCTACACTTGTACATGACTGGCAGTGCAGTAGAGTAGTGTGCACCAGCATCAGCACAGACACATGAGGGAGGGATTGCGCTGTGATGTGATGGCCATGTCACTAGGTGATAGGAAGTGTTCGGCTGCATTATAATCTTATACTGATAGCATCAGTAACTGATTCTGTTGTACCATCATCATTTGGAACACTGAAAGGAAAGGGCCAGGATGAGAAGAACCCAAGACTTTGGAGGAATCTCTTCAAGTCCATTCTTGTATCCCATCTGAGCCTTAGGTCCACTGATGGTTTTGGCCCTGCTGTCAGGTATGAGGAAACTGACAATGTTACCAAATAACTTATTTAAGACTGTGAAGCTAGTCAATAGCAAGGTCCTCTGTTTCTACTCCTCCAGCCTAATCCAAGTCTTCCTTGCTGCTTCATAATTCATCATGTTGAATCTTATTTGTTAGCTCTAATTGCTAGTCCAAATACTGCCTGTTGCTCCTGCTTGTAGAATCAAGCCTTCAGCTTAAGTCTCTCCTGTTTACATCAGATGAGATTGTCTTAGCCTTACTGCTTTGATCTGCTCAATGGTGATTAGTCATCAATGCCATCAGCTCTATGTTGCCCCCCTACCTAACCAGCTCATTCATCAGAACTTTTGTTGTCTCCTCTGGGACAGAGCAAAAGGTGTCACCAGCCGCGCGCGCGTGCGCTTGTGTGTGTGTGTGTGTGTGTGTGTGTGTGTGTGTGTGTGTTTCCTAATCCAAGTGATTTTTAAGAGGGTAATTGATTTTATTCATTAACTTCTTTGCCTCATGTAAGTTATTTGACACATTGTTTTGTAAAAATAAATTTTGAGTGTGTTTATTACATAGGCAAGCTTTTTTTTTTAATTAGGTGAATAAATGCATTACAAGTTTTATTATAATTCACTTGGTTTTGACATTTTAAAAGTTATTTGATATCTTTATGTAAGATTCTTGTTAAACTTATTTGTGCTTTCTCTATCCCTTTAGAATTGGTCTCCAAGGTGATGTGACTGATCCAAGGACTAATAGCTTCTTATATATTCTAGACATTCTCCCAAGGTAAAACCTTAGATTCCTGTACAAGCTTATCTTAAATTTAAAACTTTGGACCTGGCAGAATGTGATGGTGGTTATTTTATGGAGATGAACAGTGTATACATGTCACCAGTTCATGTCATTTATCTTCTCCTGCCATGACTAATAGAATAACTGCAAATGTTTGCTGATTCCACAGTTGCCACTACAATGAGTGACAGGGAATTACAGCCTGATAGCTAAATTCTGTTGCCTCTGCCCATAGTAAATATTACTGCAGAGGAAGCTGAAGTGAGTGAATGCTTTTGCTATGGCCTGGAAACTTGTGCTAACCCTGGAAGCCGCCATCCTGTGTAAATGGCAGCCCATTGGGCTGTGCAGTGCAGAGGCTCTGCATGAACCCACGTTTTGAGATAATGGAAATTAACATTTCAAATGTTAACTTTATCAGGTGTGCCATGTTTATGGGGTAAAATGAATAAAATATGAGTTGTCTCTGTCCCTTATAAAGTTCTTTTATAAAAAAAGAGAGTTCAGAAAATTACTTACTTCATATTCCCCACAAGTAAGGATTTTCTTTACTACTTCATAATGAGATGTTTGAAATTCCATTTGTTTTTGTTTTGCTTTTTTTTTAGATTACAAAAATTACCGAAGTATATTCTTTTAGAAAATGTTAAAGGTTTTGAAATATCTTCTACAAGGTAAAAATGTATTTTTCTTGTGTTCATCTTAGACTGAGTATATTTTATAGTAGGAACTGTTGTGAAATAATGATCTTAAGCACACATTCTGACGTTACATATTTTATTCATTAATATGATTTTGACCAGTTAATAATGTGAAGTATCACAAAGTTAGGTTCAACTCATTCTCGTCCATTTTGATATATTTGAATGTTTCCAGAACGAGCACTCATTTTAATCAGAAGGGTATTTCTCAATTGTAGTTGTTTATATTGCTGCCTATTTCTTTAGAAGTTGGAATGTTTTCAGTGAGAATTGGTTCTGTGGACAGGCATTTTCTGCCCTATAGTGAGATGGAAGAAGTAAGCCCTGTGTCCGGGCCCTTGCAGATGGTAGCCCAGCTGGAGAGACAGCATCGATGCTCTTGATTCAGCTGCTGTCTGTAACGGTGTTTCCTCATCTGACCTGCTACGGATAGTTCCAGTTCCCATAGCATACTTCTCATCAGATTAGCGATTCTCACCAGTTTGGATAAATTATCTGACGGTTTCATTATTTATAATAGAAATGATCTCTGTCTTTTTTTGATAAATGTAATTTCTCAAGTACTGGACTTGAAGACCTAGGGTCATTCTCTTTCTAAACAATTTGAGTGGAGATACAGTTTTCCCTTAAGATGAGGTTTTATGTATATTTTGTATAAGAACCCTGTTTCCAACTGTAGCGTGAAAGCTTTTTCCTTTTTCTTCTTTTATTTTTGTCTTTTCAGAGACCTGTTAATACAAACAATAGTAAACTGCGGCTTTCAGTTCCAAGAATTTCTATTATCTCCAACCTCTGTAGGTACCTCAATTATTATAATATAAACTCATATAAATTTTCCCAAAGGGAATATGAATCAGTAAGAAGACTGGATCTATTTTGAATATTATTATAGGTAAATCTTAAAATTAATTCAGGCATGGATCTTTCTAAAGAATACAGTACAGACATATAGATTCATTTATACGTGTTTTATGAAAAATATCTAGTATATAGATTGAGGCTCATAGAGAATATATTTTTCTTTCCACACAGAAACTATGCTTTGAAAATATGTGACATTTGGTTTTTTCAGAGGAGTTTAGTAATGCTTCAAAATAATCCAAAGTAAAAAACAAAATGAACATATGATAATTTTCTAATTACTTTCTTTGGGATACACCATTAAAGTGCAAACATTGCTTCTGTTTCATGTGTAAGAAATTGAAGTAATTGGTTATGATAAGTTCTTTGGTAGATCTTTGATATTGCAAGCATCACTATCTATTTTTTCTTTTGCCTCTGTGTTTGTTGGTCTCTTATTAGCTTTTGCCTATTATATAGTTCTTTGCCCTGAAATTAAAAGAAAACCCATTTCAAAAATTAGATGTACAACTGTGGAAATTAACAATATGTCTGATCTCTAGGTTCATTTCATATTTATTACCTTTTAACTTTTAAAATTGAATGAGTCCTACTTTTTAAATAAAATGAGATAATAAAGAATAGCTATATTTGATTTATTTTATGATTACTATATTATCAATAATGAATGTAAAAATGTTTGTATAACTTCTTACCTGGGAAATAAAATGAAAGAGACATATGATTCACCAGACTCAATCTTTGTTTTATTCAAATAAAGGTACAAATCAACATTTTAAAAAGTTAAGAATTTGCTATATTTTTCTGCAAATCAATTACAAAATATTTTTTCTGGCAGAAGCTAAAGGTATACATGTATGAATTTCTTTATTAGGCGCTCACAGTTGATACAGATTTCTTTAATTTCCTATAGTAACTAACTGTTTCCTCACAGCTTGGCATTCCAAATTCAAGGCTACGCTATTTCCTTATTGCAAAGCTTCAAGCAGAGCCATTACCTTTTCAAGCCCCTGGTCAGGTATTATTATTGTTGTTTTTGTTATTGTCACCATTATTATTATTTATGTATTGTAAATACATCTCAGTCTGCTAATTTATTTTGAGAACTACTTTGTGGAGGTTTGTATGTATCTTATTGAGCCTACGGTATAGACCAGGGGTCGGCAAACTGCGGCTCGCGAGCCACATGCAGCTCTTTGGGTACGTTCTGTCTCAAAAGTTTGCTGACCCCTGGAAGAGCCAATCCTGTCCCTCACAACAATTTAAAAATTATTCGAGAACCATAAATATATTTTACATAATCACCATTATGTGAATCATATCCTTTAAAAATGTTATAAATGAAACTATGATAGTTTTATTTTCATTTTCAATTTTACTTCAGAGCCACAGTTCACGAGCTGCAGTTTGCTGACCCCTGGCAGCTCTTTTGTCTCAAAAGTTTGCCGACCCTGGTCTAGACCATGCCCTAGCTCTATCCCCTAGGCCTTTTTCTTTTTCTGATGCCACTCTTATTGCTTTAAACAAAACAGAAAACAAAAACTTTTGTTTCATAATTAGAAAAAATGTAAGTTTAAACTAAAAGAATTTACCTTGAGCACTGTTATCCTCCTTTCTCCCTATAATTTAGCTTCTGACTGTTCACTATTTTGCATCCATCATTTCCCCCTCCAGTACAATCCATGGAATACTTTTGATAAAATTCAGTTATGCTATCTGAAAAAATAGCTTAAGAGCATTTTAATACATTGGTTGAATTTTCTTTGAAGTTAATGCTATTTAGCCTTAATTAAAATATAGTAATGATTAGTACAAACTAGAATAAAATGCTCTGCTGCTATAGATACGATTTCTAATTATGCAAGCAGTTGTATGTGCTTCTGTCAGAAATTGGTCTGAATCAGAGCGTTTCGGTGGTTCCAAAGCTCTCCATAACCATCACGGGTAAGAACTCAAAGCTATGTCCCGCTATCACAGTAGTGTCATTTGAACCCCCTACAATACAATACCAATACATCTCCATAGCGGGCAATTCCAAAAACAGTGTATAAGATATATTAACAAAGATGTCATCATTAAAAATTCCTGGAACTATTTTTCTTTTTTACAAAATAGGACTTTGTCTATGGTTACATGTTTTGCAGGAACAAGTTTTTTCCTATGGGACTCGGGAATAGAAATAACCTTTCAAGGTGAAAGGTGCTTCCTTTTTTTAATTACTAGTTTTCCTTTAGATCATAGGTATGTTCCAGTTTTTCTTTTTTAATGAAAGGGTATGGCAAACTTTGATCCAAAACACACTTTCTAGAAATGTTAATGTTGCTTTCTAAATTTTTTCTCTAAATATGAGGCTCTACGTATATACAACATACTTCCTATTACTTTGTTGAATGTTTTTATTAATAAATAGAGAAAGCTTTAACTCCATGAAATAAATTATCTGTAGCTGGGTGACACTACAGATATATAATGAATAGCTTTTAATAATTTGTATAAATACAAGTAAATCACAGTTTTTATGTTTCTAATGACAACTTTATAAAAGCTAAAGGGATATTTTGCATAATGTTGGCTGGACCTTATTAATTTGTCTTTTATTTTTAAAAGCTTTTGACAGTTTATGTATTTTTACTTAATGCCAGGTACTGATGGAATTCCCCAAAATTGAATCCGAACATCCACAAAAACATGCAATAGATGCAGAAAATAAAACTGAAGGGAAGAAAATTGGGCCAAATGTTTGCTTTACTAGCAGCAAACAATGTGCTGGAAAAGAAGCCATTCTTTTTAAGCTTGAAACTGCAGAAGACATTGACCGGAAACATCAGCAGGACAATGATCTCTCTGTGCGAATGTTAAAAGATTTTCTTGAAGATGACATTGACCTGAATCAGTACTTTTTACCACCAAAGTCATTGCTGCGATATGCTCTTTTGTTAGACATTGTTAAGCCCACTTGCAGAAGGTCCATGTGTTTTACGAAAGGGTAGGTTTTAAAGACATTCTATTCATGAAATATCCAAAATAACCAGGTTTTTATACCTATTGTTTCTTTTATTTCTTCTCAAAACAAGGAGCATTTTATAAAATGTCTCTGCTAGAATGATTTTTTTCACCCTTAGTTGCCTGCTTTCGTGTTCCAATAGAATGCATGAGTGAAAATTCCTTTTGGCAGAGCATTATGTGTACAACCCACCAAAGTGCTCAGAAAACACAATGCCATTTGTTTGGTGACCTTCACAGAAGCTGAATTACCCATGGTGGAAACATGGTTTCTGTACACGGTGAATTGCTAATTTTTTAGCACCTTTCTTTTTATGGAACACAAGACCTAAAAAATTTATATCCACTCTCATGATCAATGTATAAAAAGAAATTAAATTTTAATATTAAGATATTAAATTGATTCATCTGGCACATGTTGGAGCACATTTAAATGCTTGGCCACTGACTTCCCTCTTTACATGCAACCAGAGATTTCAGTTCCTGTCTAATATCCCAGAGGCATTACATGTGAGGGTGTGTTTAAATATACATGCATATTTTTACCCCCTCCTTTAAGTAAGTGGTGACATACTATATCCATTATTAGGTGCCCTTTGTTATTGCACAATATAAATTGGGTACTATTGCATATGAGTACATAAAGAGCTTTTCTATTCTCATGATACATGAGATGTATACCTATATCATGAGAATAGAAAAGTTCTTTATTTCTTTTACTGGTTACCTTTGAGTTATTTATTCAATATATTTTTCATCAATTTTTTTAAAACCTAGAAAGAAGGGGAAAATTAGGCCTTTCCCGAAAATTTTGTAAAAACCCCTGACTCAGCTTTGTTAATGTCACTCAGCCTCATTTGATAAGTGGTTGTGTGATTTGAAACTTCAAACCTTTTTACCTACTAGCTAGCTATCTTGAAAAAGACACTATATCCCTGATACAGTCACACCAGACTCATTCTGACTTTATCACACTTTGCCCTTGTACTTCCAGGAACGTGGGTTTATTGCCTTTCATTACCTTAAATGACTCCTCTCAGCTATTGTCTATTTCCAAGTCCAATAGGTTCTTGTTAGGATTCTAATACAACAAGTCTTATCAATTTTGTAATAAAAAACCACCACCTTGAAATTCTTTTGTGGTTATAAAGATGGTATAAAAGAAGCCTTAAGTAAAAGTCTATTTCAGGGTAGACAATATAAACATACATTTACATGTGTGTGTGTGTGTGTGTGTGTGTGTGTGTGTGTGTGTGTGTGTATAAAATATATGAGAAAACAATTAGAAGAAAATTTTTCCCTAATTTATACTTTAAATTGCTCTATTAGGAAAAAAAGAAATAATGCTAATATGTTGAACAGCCAGTGTGGCAATGATCTCCGGGAAGAAATATTACTAATACCTTACATTTCTGAGTGTTTTATACTTCCAATACCAGTTTTTATACAATGGTCTCATTGTTTTATGATAAGAGTAAACATATACTGTGTTACAGTAAGAGGCAGTTGCACATCCAGGGGGCCTTGTTTGCCATTGGGGACTGGAAAGTAGGGCTCTGTGTCCACGAGAAGAAATGTTTCTAGCATGATAAAAAAGTGTAGCAATTTATTTTTACCTACATATATTTGGTTTAATATAGCAGGGATGCAAATATTGAATAGTATTTGGATATGAAGTTGTCACAAGTGTATACTTACTAATGATGAACATTAAAAAAGTGGCAGTTAATACAAAGAAATGACAATTGATAATACATCATTCAAAATAGTATTTACACAACTCAAAAAACTATGCCAAGTTTGGTGTCTGAAAAGTTTAAATACAATGATGTTATGTTTTCCACCCTGTAATTTTTCAGTTACAAAGCATATTTATGTGATATTATCTAGAATATTTCAGAAGGATATAACTGTGCAGATTGAATAGTTTATTCAGGAAATGTTTAAGAAATTTAGTATTAAATACATAAGATGCTGTATAATATTTGTGTTAATTTTTCAGTTATGGAAGGTACATAGAAGGGACAGGATCTGTGTTACAGACTGCAGAGGATGTGCAGGTACTATGCATACTTTAGAATAAAACTATTTGAAAATAATTTTAAATAAAATTATGTTTAATATTTAAAATTTGCAAATGTTAAAATAATTTTAATGTTCCATTGGGAATGAATATATATATATATATTTCATTCATATTTATATCATATATAGTAATTCTTTACTATAGAATATTTTTTTCTTGTTATATATGAGTTTATATACAAGGAATGTTCTGTGCTTTTATTTTCTTTTTATTCTTACCTTTTGCGTTGTTTTATTCCATAAACAGTAAATTATACATAAGAGCACAATAGTTAATTTCTCTAAAGTTATGCATAGATATGTTCATATTAGAGCCTTCTTTTGGAGCACATAGTATAAAACTCCCTTTTATTTTTATTGTTACTTCAGTTATAAACTCTTCATGGTGTTATGGTTGAATATAAGCTTGATATATTACAAGTTTTATACTTTTGAATAAGTTCGAAGTGAAATCACATTATCGTTTTTACTGATTTAAACTCTATTAATAAAATTTACCTATGGTAAAAATCCTATCAGAAGCAAACGAATGTCTGTATTTGATAAATCATATTTACTAAATATGTTTTTATCATTTTAAGAAAATAACTTGGTGAAATTGATCATAAACAGTAAACATTTTATTTTATTTATTTATTTATTTTTTAGCTGAGCCATTCTGCCACCTGTTGGCAGCTCAGTGGCAGCTCAGCTCAGGCTGGGACTCGAACTGCTGTTGCTCAGAGCCCACACTCTTGAGCGAGCTCTTAACCAACTGAGCCACTTGGACAGCCAACAGGAAACATTTTAATGATCTACTTGTTAGCATTGTAAATAGGACTTCATTGATTGATCAAGTTTCTTTTTTTGCATGTTTCACTGTATTTCTTTTGTTATATTGTCATTTATTGTTTATATTCTTATGATTTAATTTTTGAGGGATCGAAAATGACAGATAGTATCCTGTCAAAAATGACTGCGAGTATCCTGAACTGTTCAGCATTAAGCTTTTGTTCATTTTCAAAGTTTACATTCCTGTTGATGAGCCAATGATAAACTATTGCACATTCTGCCCCGTGCTTTTGCTGCCGTGTGTTAAGGCAGGATATGTATATGCCCATCGTTTTTAAACTGTCTTATAATAGATGCTCTTATCTTAACAAGTATAGTTGGAATCTACTTCATAAGTTATCTTGGATGTTTTCTTACAGATTGAGAATATCTACAAATCCCTTACCAATTTGTCACAAGAAGAAAAGATAACGAAATTGTTAATGCTTAAACTTCGATATTTCACTCCTAAAGAAATAGCAAATCTCCTTGGATTTCCCCCAGAGTTCGGTATGTGGGATACATGCAGACCTCCGCTTTCATTTATTAAAGGTCCCAAAATTCATTAGAGGCTTAAGTATGTATTTTATGAAGAAACCCTTACTCGGGCAGATGGATGTAAGAAACCTTTTTCCTTTCTTGATTGTTTAATTTTTGACATTTTGCTTCTCTTTTTACTTCCGTTTATAATCTGCTTCTGTCCATTTTCTTCAGACTCAGTTCTCTCCCTCCCTTTACTCCAGTCATGGTCCCGAGCGGTTTTCAGGGACAGAGGCCAAATCGGCAAGTTTTCACCTCTCTGAATGAATGTTAATAGCATCTCTGTCTCCAGCTCATTTTCTTGCTTCCAGAGTTCCTATTCTAATAACCCAATGCTAGATCACATGAAAGAATACCTTGGTTTGTCTTTTTTCTTTCTGTTTTTTTACAAAGAAAAGGCAGTGAGGAATTTAGTTATTATTTTTTGTCTGAGGGGTTTATTTTCCTCAAAGATGCTTTCTTATCAATTAGGTTCCTTTGTCCTCCCTTACAAGGTTTAAGTGGAGAAAAGAGAAGGTGGAGACATGGCCTAGGAAGGAGCTTTCCTAATGGAAAGAAAGGATGACTCAGGCGCATAGATGCCAGAACTGACAAAAGGTTAGGGGATCCAAAGCAGGGACTCTCCAGAATAAAAGTGAAGATACAGTTGTAGGGTAAGAAATACGAAGTCCTAACTCTTTGCAGCGCAGGAATCCGGGGATCCTTGCTATTGAGAAATGGATGTATTGCCTTTGCTTCGTAGAGCAGCCCCGCCCTTCCTGACCTCACTCCTTGGCGCCTGCGCTCTCCCTGTATGGAGACCATGAGCGTCTTGGGCTGGTGGGCATGTTCCCAGCGCCTGGCTCACGGCACCAGGATGGGACAGACCTCCTTATGCTTCCAGGGCTATACAAGGAGGAAATGTGTTTCTGATAACTCTGATTGGAGTTTGCAGAAAAACCAAACTTTGCTAATGTTGTTGTAACAATAATACTGTCCTATTCTTGAAGCACATAATGGGCTACATAGATCATGTTTTAAATTCTAAATAATGGATTTACAGATGAAGGTTCAGAATACATCCTTTTGTATGTTGGGAACAAAACTGCCGATATAATTTGACTACCCTCTTGGTAATTGATTCTTCAGGCGTAGTCACAGCAACCAGGTTTTTTTTTTTTTTTTTTTGAACTCTCTGCCTTTTTCTTGGTGATCTCATTCAGTCACAGATATCCTGGGAAGGTTATTTAAGAAAAACACAGACTTTCCTTGTCTTAGTTTATGTCACAAAGTGAGGGAGAACATCGTAAAACAAATGAAGAACTGAGCGTTAAACTCAAGAACTTAATTCCCAGCCTGCTTTTCTGGTTCTTTTTTAGATCAAGCAAGCAAAGGTACTCTGCATAGTACTAAAGAAAAAAGCGAGATTTACTCTCTGATAACTAATTCCTAGATTTTATTTTAGTGTTTGTTTTTGCTAGCAGTAGTCATCACTTTGGTAATATCGAAACTTAGCATGGATGCCAGAGTGAGACTGAGTTTGAATCCTAGTCCTCCCTTAACTGCTTTTTTACTTAGTTTACACATCTGTAAAACGGGGATAACTGCAGCATCAAGTTCATAGAGTTGTTGTGATAAGTTAGTATATGTAAAATATTTACACACTGTCTCACATGTACTGTAAAATTTAAGTGTCAGCTTTTATTTTTAAATCATGAACATTTATTTGCTTTTATAGCCTTTACTTCATAAATATATTTTCTCATTATTTAAAATATTTAGATGGGGAAGATAGGATTTTTCAGAACTCTCTGACAGTATGTGTGTAATACATACACACAAAGCCTTTTTCTTTGCTTCACCTTCTTATAAAATATGTGATATATTTGGGTAGTCAGGCTTTCCCTGATGTCACCACTGAGCAGCACTCTGACAGAACTATCCTTCATGGGTGTTTTTGACACTATTGACTCGGGGTCCAAAATAGGCATTGTTTGAGCTGCCTGTCCACTGGTAATAATGGATTTGCATTGATTTTCCGTACGTTTTGTCCTGGCTCCCTTTGTGACCATTGGTATGCATTAGTGAAATGACAGGCTTTGGAAGAGAGGAGCGCTAACATGCACTTACTAAATGAAAGCTGCTAGCTTGACTTTGTTAATTCTAAATTTCTTTGTTTTAGAGGATTATTATTATTTTTAATGTTCCTAAGTTTTTAAAAAGCCACCTTTTAAAAAAAAATTGTCATTTTCCCCATAAGCTAGTTTAGATTTTAGTATCTATACTCATATATAAAATACACACATGTATATAACTTTTACAAATCTTGTTTGTTTTCAAACCTCTCTTCCCCTGTGATGTCATTTTAATATTGCATAGGATCGTTCCTGCCATAACCTAAAAATCTGTAGATATATTTGTACTTCTGGCTGCATTGAACTAACAGATTCTTGAGATCACTGATATGCTTGCCTAATACATGTTATCTTTACAATGGCACTTTTATGATCACGCTCAATTGCAAATATAGTTTTATTATGGTAATCACTGTTATCTTTTTGTGGGAAGTATAATGTCAAGTTTTGATGAAGCAGCTTTATCATAATCAACTCTACCTTCTGGTCCTCACAACTATATAAAATTTTGCTATTCTTAATGCTCTTCAATTATTTCCTTGATTTTATTATCTCACTTGCTTTTTCCTTTATTTAATTGCTATGTCAAAGTGTACTACTGAATGTGGAATTCTAACATTGTAATTATCGTTATAGTGGACACTCTTAGGCATAGATAGTCTTTTATAGTGATACTCACAAGGCTTGGTTCCAGCAAGTGTAGTGTCTGTGGGCCATTTTGTTTAGACAATATAGTAAATAGAAGTCCGCCATGAAAAAGTCAGTTTGTGGTATCAGAATATTAAAAACAACTGTAAGGAGTTTGTGTCCAAAATATATAAAGAACTCTTACAATTCAACAATAAAAAACCAAATGATCTAATTTAAAAATGGGCAAAAGATTTGAATAGACATTTCTCCAAGGAAGATAGACAGATGGCCAATAAGCACATGAAAAGATGTTCAACATCATCAGTTATAAGGGAAGTGTAAATCAAAACAGATACCATTTCACAAAACAACAAACAATAACTGTTGACAAAGATGTAGAGAATTGGGTCCCTGTATACTTCTAGTGGGAATATCGAATGGTACAACTGCTTTGGAAAACAGCCTGGCAGCTCCTCAAATGTTAGACATAGAGTTCCTATATGACCCAGAAATTTTACCACTAGGGGCATATCCAAGAGAATTGAAAACAAGTGTTCACGCAAAACTTATACATAATATTCGTAACAGCATTCATAATAAGGAAAAAGTAGAAACAACCCAAACTTTAAATGATGAATGGATAAATAAAATGTGGTATATCCATATAATAGAATGTTATTTGGCCATAAAGAGGAATGAAGTACTGGTACATGCTATAACATGAATGAACCTTGAAAACATCGTGCTAAGTGAAAGCAGCCAGAAACAAAAGCAGTATATTGTATGGTTCCATTTATATAAAATGTTCAGATTTGGCAAATTCGTAGAAACAGAAAGTAGATTACTAGTTGAGGGACAGGGAGGGTTAGTAGGGAGTGACTGCTAATGGATACTGGCTTTTTAAGATTTTTTTATTGAGGAACAATTGACATATAATATTGTATCAGTTTCATGTATGCAGCATAATGGTTGAATATTTATATACATTGTGAAATGATCACCATAGTAAGTCTAGTTAACTTCTGTCACCATACATAGTTACACAATATTTTTCTTGTGATGAAGACTTTTAAGATCTATTCTTTTAGCAACTTTCAAATATGGAATACAGTATTATTAACTATAGTCACCATACTATAGGTAAGACCTCCATGACATTTATTTATACTGGAATTTTGTACCTTTTGAGCCCCTTCACTCATTTTGCCTCCCCACCAACTTGTCCTCTATATCTATGAGCTTGTTTTTCTGTTGTTTGTTTGCTTTGTTTTTCTTTTGATTCCACATACAAGTAAGATCATATGGTATTTGTCTTTGTCTGACTTACTTCACTTAGCATAATGCTCTCACTCTCCATTCATGTTGTCACACGTGGCAAGATTTCATTCTTTTTATGGCTGAATAGTATTCCATTGTGTGTGTGTGCATGTACATGTGTGTGGGCATGTACCACATTTTCTTTATCCATTCATCCATTGATAAATTTAGGTTGTTTCCATGTCTTGGCTACTGTAAATAATGCTACAGTGAACCTGGAGTGCATATATCACTTCTAATTAGTGTTTTGTTTTTATTGGATAAATACTCCGAAGTGAAATTACTAGATCAAATGATAGTTTGATTTTAAAAATTTTTTGAAGAACCTCCGTATTCTTTTCACATTGGCTGAACCAATTTGCATTCCCATCAATAGTGCACAGAGTTCCCTTTCCATGTCCTCACCAACACTTGTTATTTTTTGTCTTTTTCATAATAGCCATTCTAAGGTAATATCTCATTGTGGTTTTGATATGCATTCCACGATGATTAGTGATGTCGAACATCTTTTCATGTACCTGTTGGCCATTGTATGTTTTCTTTGGAAAAATGTCTATTCAGATCCTCTGCCCATTTTTCAATTGAATTATTTGGGGGTTTTTTGCTCTTAAGTTATGTAAGATCTTTATATGTTTTGAATATTAACCCTTTATCAGATACCAGATTTGCAAATATTTTTTCCCACTTAGTAGGTTGCCTTTTCATTGTTGATTATTTCCTTTGCTGTGCAGAAGCTTTTTAATTTGATGTAATCATACTTGTTTATTTTTGCTTTTGTTGTCTTTGCATTTGAAGAGTCAGATACAAAAAAAATCATCCATAAGACCTATGCCAGGGAGCTTCCCACCTGTTTTCTTCCAGGAGTTTTATGGTTTCAGGTTTTATGTTCAAGTCTTTAATCCATTTTGAGTTAATTTTTGTGTATGGTGTAAGATAGTAATCTAGTTTCATTCCTTGGTATGTATCTGTCCAGTTTTAACAACACCATTAATTGAAGAAACTGTCCTTTCCCCATTTTATATTGCCTCCTTTGTTGTAAGTTAATTGACCATATACATGGGTTTATTTCTGGGTGCTCTATTGTGTTCTGTTGATCAATGAGTCTCTTTTTATGCCAGTACCATACAGTTTTGATTACTACAGCCTTGTAATATACTTTGAAATCAGGACGTATGATGCCTCTATCTTTGTTCTTCTTTCTCAAGATTGTTTTTGCTATTTTGGGTCTTCTGTGGTTCCAAATGAATTTTAGGATTGTATGTTCTATTTCTGTAAAAACAGCCATTACAATTGTTTTAGATATATCATTGAATCTGTTGATTGCTTTGCATAATATGGACATTGTGACAATATTAATTCTTCCAATCCATGAGGACAGAATATCTTCACAATTATTTGTGCCTTCTTCAGTTTCTTTCATCAGTGTTTCATAGCTTTCAATGTCTAGGTGTTTCACTTCCTTGGTTAAATTTATTCCTAGGTATTTTATTTTTCTTGATGCAATTGTAAATGGGATCGTTTTGTTAATTTACCTTTCTGATAGTTCACTGTTAGTGTAGAGCAGCGGTTCTCAACTTGTGGGTCGTGACCCCTTTGGGGGTCGAACTACCCTTTCACAGGGGTCACCTAAGACCATCGGAAAACACATATTTTCAATGGTCTTAGGAACCGAGACACTGCTCCTCTATCCATCTCCAGGCAGGTCCACCCACATGCAGATATGCCCACATATGAGTACCTGGCTTCAAGACAAAATTTCATTTATTTGTAATTAGAAATAACTATTTCACAATATATAATTACATATTGTTTTTGTGATTAATCACTATGATTTAATTATGTTCAATTTGTAACAATGAAAATACATCCTGCATATCAGATATTTACATTACGATTCATAACAGTAGCAAAATTACATTTATAGAGTAGCAACAAAAATAATTTTATGGTTGGGGGTCACTACAACATGAGGAACTGTATTAAGGGGTCGCGGCATTAGGAAGGTTGAGACCCACTGGTGTAGAGAAACAAAACAGATTTTTGTATATTAGTTTTGTATCTGCAACTTTACTGAATTTATTCGTTTTAACACTTTTGGTTGAGTCGTTTGGGGTTTTTGTATACAATAACATGTCATCTACAAATACTGATTGTTTTATTTCTTTCTTTCCAATTTGGATGCCTTTTATTTATTTTTTTTTCTTGCCTTATTGCTCTGGCCTGGACTTCCAATATTATGTTGAATAAAAGTGGTGAGAGTGGGTATCCTTGCCTTGTTCCTGATCTTAGAAAAAAGTTTTTAGCTTTTTACATTGAGTATTGTGTTAACTGTGGGCCAGTTTTTTTTTTGTTTTGTTTTGTTTTGAGGTAATGGGAATGTTCTGGAATTAAATAGTGGAGGTGTGTGCAAAACCCTGTGACTATTACTGAAAACTACTGAATTGTACACTTTAAAAGGGTGAATTTCACAGTATGTGAATTATATCTTCATAAATCTGTTATTAAATAAAACAACTGTGGGTAGCCATTGCTTTTCCTTAAATACACAGATTTCTGTGAGTTCTGGGAATGTTATATGTATACATGTGTGTGCACTGTGCATAATATGATATGAAATATGATATGATAATATCACATTGTGTAGGCAATGTACTGTTATATATTTTTGGCTCCAAATTCTCGTTGGTTAATGGAACTTCGTGGAGACCTTAGGGACTTATTTATATAAGTGACCACTGTGCTTTTACTAAAGGATACATTCTTTTATCTCTGGAAGTTCTTACAAATGATTGTATTATAAATTGTTATCTCTCTTTTCTAGGATTTCCTGAGAATATAACAGTGAAACAGCGTTATCGTCTACTTGGAAATAGTCTCAACGTGCATGTAGTAGCTAAACTAATCAAAGTCCTATATGAATAACTTTAAAATAACTCTGAAAGATGGCCACAGTATTCCTTCATATCCAGATGGTAATTCTGAAATTCTATCTTAAGTTAATTTTGATGAAATTCAACTAAGTTACCTTGGTCTTTCTTTAGTAAGAAATTTGGATTTATCACAAAAATGACAATTTGTTTCTTTAAATTTATATTGCTCTCTTTTATAAAGAGAATTTGTTGTTATGCTTTAGGTGAACATATTTTCATATGAAATTGTTAAATGTATATGTAAAATATTCTCTGTAAAATATGGTATAAACAAATTGAGGAACATTAGAATTTTAGTGTCTACATGACTATTTTATAAAGTATCATAGCAGGATTAGTATAATGAACCTGAGCCGTTGTATATTTTTGTGTTAATTAAAGATGTTGCTTTATGAATCATCATTTTTTTGTTAGATGCTTACTGCAAATTCTAAAATGATGATTCTAATCCTAGCCTGTTTCAAATATTGAATGTTTTACTTAATTTCAATCCTTTAAACATGCCTTTGTTTTATCTAAACAAATGCATATAATATTTTGAACCAAATTATCATTCCCCTTATACAATAGTCTGAAGAAAATGTGAGAAAAAGTCATTCTAAATTCTTGATTACCTCTGCATCTGGAAGCCACAGAATATGTAGGTGCACATTATCTTTAATTCTACCTCCACCTGCAAGGCAAAACTTATCATTCCTTCTTCATTTGTGCATACTTTCCTTTAGTTTGCTGTTATCAGAGCTTGCTTTTGTCTTCCTTCTTAGCTTCTTGTTGTAAATTGAATTTGCCATCACATCCTAAGGAATGTAGCATGGCATTAAAATTTTAGGGAAGAAACTCTGCCCTCTGACCCCATTTTTATGACTATTTTGTCAATTAACTTTTATAATTTTTAACTTTCTCTGTCTCTCCCTTTCAGTAGGCTTCTTGGAATTAGGGTTTCTCATCTAAGTCTTGCATCAGAAATACTGTGGTTTTGATTTCAGTGATAAAGGCAAGTGACAGGTGGCAGAGAAAAGAAAAGAATTAAGACCAGAATTTATATCACAAAATTGTAATTCATATTTTTAAATTCACCATCATTTGATGTGGAGAAATTAGAGCTGGCACATTACTGGTGGGAATGGAAAATAGGACAGCCACTGTAGAAAAGAGATGATGAGTCCTTAAAAAAATACAATCCAGCAATTCCATTTCTGGGTATTACCCAAAAGAATCGAAAGTGGCGACTTGAACAGATATTTGTACACCAATGTTCATAGCAGTATTATTCATAATAGCCAAAGAGTGGAAAAAAGCAAAATGCCCATTGGTGGAGGAATTGATAAACAAAGTATGGTGTATACCTACAATGGAATATTATTCAGCCATAAAAAGGAAATTTGGACACATACTACAACGTGGATGACCTTTGAAGACATTATGTTCAGTGAAATAAGCCAGACACAAAAGGACAGATTTTGTATGATTCCACTTTTATGAGGTATGTAAAAGAATGCAGTTCATAGTAACAGAAAGTAGACAAGTGGTTATCAGGGCTTGGGGGACCTCAGGAATGGGAGTTAGTGTTTAATGGCTGTGGAGTTTCTGTTTGGTATGGTGAAAAAGTTCTGGAGATGGGTGATGATGGTGGTTGCACAACAATGTGAATGTACTTAATGCCACTGAATGGTGTACTTAAAATGATTAAAATGGCAAATCTTATGTCATGTGCATTTTACCACACACACACACAATCTTTCCCCACCACCATTTTTTTTTTCAGAAGAACTCATTGATAAATGTAGATATGGGGCAGCTGTAGGCCAGTGCATATATGTATCAACTATCAGTGTCTACATTTTGTGTGTATTGAAAAACATACCTTATTACAAATCTCATCAATTTTAGCATACAACCTTATATTACTTTGGCATACTTTTACTAGGTCCTCTTCACTGCTGAAAGAGTCTACCAATAAAAAAGTTCAGTTTTACTATGATTCTGCTATAATTATAGTGTCCTAGGCCCCATTGAGCAATGTCACACAAAGTAAGTGTTGAGTTACAGTGCACTATCTATGAAGACACGAAAGCTCTATGGAGACACTTGTTTACAAACTAGAAGATAGAAGATTGCGTTGTGAAATATTTTAAATTATTGAAGTATATTCATGGACAGATGGTAATTCTTGCCCCTAATTCATAACTGAAAAATGTACAGTAGGAAGCATAAAACTCACACCTTATAATTTACCAGTGTTAGTTAATTAACATATATACATGCATAATTAATTTAGAAACTCTCATTTTATTGAATGTCCACTTTATGTTATTGGCAATAAATATGCATAAAATTTGCCCTGGAAATTTCATATATTTGAACTTATTTTGTATTTATTCAATTTTGGAAAATATAGCCTCTTTTAAAAAGAACTGTATGTAATTTACGCCATTTCTAACAGTAAACTAATTTTTCATTCTCCTATTTGCATCACTTGTGCTCTTTTAAATGGCTTGCCAAATAGCTAAGTTATTTATTAACCTGCATCATATTTTTAGTAGATTTTTTTCAGACCCAAAAATAATGAATAAGAGAAAATCAATGGAATTGTAATAGATATGTGTGATATTGGGGGGTGGGGGTTGAGTGGGGCGGTGGATTGGGGGAGAGGAGTTGTCACTTAGAGGAGTAAAAAGTATAATTAATAATGTAAATATTTTGTAGGGTGTCAGATGGTCACATGTCTTGTTAGGGATACCACTTCATGGATGGGGTATAGGCTTGATCACTGCACTGTACACATGAAGCTGATGTTGTATAATATTGTATGCCAACTATAATTGAATATATATAGTCACGGGGCGTAGAGTATAGTGTGGGAGTGGAATCAAGGGAATTGTAATAGATATGTATGATATGGGGGGAAGAGGGGTGGTGGATTAGGGGAGGGGGTTGTCACTTTGAGGGGTAAAATGTATAACTATTGCACTGTGTTATACACCTGAAACTAATTTTTAAAAATTAAAGTAAATTTAAAAAAATACTAAAAATAATAAAAACATAAATAAATAAAAAAGATAAATGAGTTAATATAAACAAAGTGAATCATATTAGAAAATGACTTTGAAGAGATGGGTAGTCATCATAAGACAAATTGCAAAGGCTTGATAATCTTTTATGAGTGCTTCTCATATAGGTTTTTATTTGTTTTGGATCAATATCCTCTCACCTTCTCAGGAAACTTACATTATTGTTCCTTCTCCCTCTTAAATATTCAAATGCACCATCTCAGTTATTCCTAGCATTTACTATGTTCAAATCTCTTCCATAGTAAAAACAAGGACAAGTATAAACCTCCATAGAGCCTACATTCCTCTTTTTCTTCTTCCCTTTCATAGCCAGATCTCTTAGAGAGGTTATCTATAACTTATCTCCACTTACACATCTCCTGTCCAGCTCCTCCACTGCTCCAATATAACTTGTCCTTGGTCAAACTACCAAAAGAGCATTTACTGTCGTGATCAAGGATCTCCGTGTGCCTGAGGTTTTCAGTCCTTATCTTCCCTGACTTCTCAACAGTCAACACTCCCTCCTTCTTGATAGAGTTTCTTCCTTTCGCCCGACAGCATCGTATTCTTTTATTTTTTTAAATTAAAGTATATTTGATATATAATGGTATATTAATTGTAGGTGTACAGCATAGTGATTAGACATCTATATAGTAGTAGGCAACGGAGCCAGATGACAGGAGGACATGGGTCACACTGTCACTGGGGGATCGGCTGACCCTCCTCAGAGGACCCTGAGCATTGTGTTGTGGCTGTTACATCAGACCTGCAGAGTGGGCAATGCTCTGTGCCTGACAAAGTGAGAAAACACCTCTAACCACCACCCAGCTTGCTCCCCCTCACAAGATAGAGCCTTTTAAAAAGACAAAACCAGTAGTTGAAATTTTGAAAGTTGAGGGACTACCCAGAACTTTAAAAAAAAAAAATATTGAGGTCCGTGTGTAGGATTCCTTAACAAAAATCACAATCTGTCTTTTGCTCCAATCAGAGCGTAATTCAGGTAAGCAGTTCTTTTGAGGGCAGAGAAATGAAGCTGGGGATAAATGAAAACGGTTTGATTTTAGCATAGCGGTATAGAATAAAGGAGCGACTACCGTGTCCGCCAACCTCAAGCCCAGATGGAGGGAGGCAGCCTGCAGGCCAGCTGCTGTGCCTGCCTCCAAACTAAAATAGCTCGGGGTCCTCTTTTTGTTTTGATAACTTTATAATTTAAAATCAAAATTTAGAATCTAGGGATTCCCAAATCAACCAGGATAACACAACGAGGATCCATTTTTAAGCTCATCTAGACAAAGTAGTTGAAGTGTGTTTTCCTTAGGTGGTTATGTTATTGAAAAGGATAACTTCTCATAATTTAGTCTTCAGCTTGGAACTATGACTGTTTTAGGCTATCAGTTATAAACTGACATGCTAATAGCTTTGGACTTTGAAATTGAGTGAGGGTCATATTGTCTCAGCAGTTTTTCATAGCCTGTTGTTGAACTCATTATGTAATTTCTCAAGACAGCTTTGAACTTCCCTGGACTGGAGCTTTCTTCCTCTCAACTTCTGATGTCAAAGTATGCTGCATACACCTATCACATCAACTTCTTAGTGTACGTTTTTTTATTCACCTCCAATCCAGCCTGTTCTTTCTCCATTCATCATACTCACCAGGATGGCTAGTTATGCCAACAATATTTCATTTGGGAATGTCCCTTTGCAAATTTTATTAAAAGGCAGCAAGAATTCTAAACATGTTCTTCACTGTCAGTTTACACCAATCAGCCTGTCTGCACTTTTTTCTCTCTCCTGTCATTCCTTCACTTTGCTACTAAAATTTTAAAACTTCAGATTTTTAAAAATGTATTTCCCCAGCCTCTCTGTCTCTGTTTCTCTCTTCAGGACTTCGAAGAACATCTTACATTAAGACACTTGTGCTGTTTAAAATCTTTTGCAACCATGACCCAAACTGCAGCCCTGTTTTTGTCTTGATTTGTGACTTTATTTCTTTTTTAATGTATTTGTTCAATAACTATGAGCATGTTGAAAGAACTTTTTTGACTTCTTACTCCCCAAGTTCTCAAATTAATTTGCTTTATATGTACCATAGGTAAACATAGGTTCTGAGTCTTACTTTCACCTACATGCAACACTTAAAACTCTCCCTCAAGTGTACCATACTTGATTCCTAAAGCTTCCAGAATATTATTTTTCTTACAAATATGAGTCTAGGTCAGAGGTCGGCAAACTGCGACTCACAAGTCACATGCGGCTCTTTGGCTATGTTCCATCTCAAACGTTTGCCGACCCCTGGAAAAGCCAATCCTGTCCCTCACAACAATTTAAAAATTATTCGAGAGCCATAAATGTATTTTTCCATAATCACCATTATGTGAATAATACCCTTTAAAATTTTTTATAAATGAAACTATGATAGTTTATTTTCATTTTCAATTTTACTTCAGAGCCTGCGGCTTGTGAGCCACAGTTTGCTGACACCTGGCAGCTCTTCCGTCCCAAAAGTTTGCCAATCCCTGGTCTAGCTATAAATTTTCCCCAAAACTAGAAAATAGGAAGTTAATTGTCCCATAGGCCTCTAGGCTGTTTTTATTTCTTTGCTTGTCCATACTATGGTTTCATTGTTTACTTCAAGCATTTGCTCTGTATTTTATTTTGTTTGCATCTTTATATCTATTCATATCAGGGCAGATTTAAATTATAAGAGTGTAAATACAGAACATGTTTATTTAGCCAAGTTAGCTCTATAATCAGATGAGATCACAATCTAAAGAGTGGAGAGAGAGACAGAGGAGAGCAGAAGTCTGGAGCTGAACTCTTCCCTGTTTCTGAAGACTCAGTCCTGCTACCCTTCAATATTCAAACCCTTCTTCTCAGAGATGTCACCCTTTCCTACAACTTCTACCTTTTCCCCACGACACCTAGATAACTGCAGATCTGATATGATATTTTTCCTAAGCCCTATTCTATAATTTTCATGCAGGGACATTTTTAACTTGAATATCTCCCTGTCACATCAAATCTAACATATTTGAAAACAATCATCCTCCAGCCTAAAATCAGTTCCACTCATGACTTAACTTCAGTATTTCTTTCTGTGGTACTGCGTCTCTCCCAGTCTCCCAGTTTCAAACCCCATCGGCCAAGATCATCTTCACCTTCTTTCTCACTCTATTTCCATTTATCAGCTCCTGTAATAAAGTGGCCTTCTCAAGAAGGCCTTCCCGGAGCCATGGTTATTTTAGGAAAACGGAGAAGTCATTTTAAAGTCTCAACACATATCTGGATGTTTGCAATCAGATTTGTATGCTTGGCTAAATGTGGATATTGAACAGATTTTGGCCTTCTGAATTTAATCTGGCATGAATGTCATTCTAACTAAAATAGTTATTTTATTCACTTAGCTGGTTCTTACACAAATGCAGTTAAATCTCTCTCTCTCTCTCTCTCTTTCTCTCTCTCTCTCTCTCTCTCTCTCTCTCTCTCTCTCTCTCTCACACACACACACACACACACACACACACACACCAATGATTGAAAATACCTAGTGGAATGTGATATTCCATGTGTAGTAGGCATAAGCTGAGTGGGCTATTTGAGAATTCATCGTATGGATGAATAGACATTAAGCTATGATCTGAGTTGATTCTCGATGAAAAAGAGTCCATGTTTTAGAGAATGGAAACTTTCAGGAGAGCAGAAATTTTCATTTGTGTTACTGCCTTCCCAGTGACACCGCCATACCTGGCACATAGTAAGCACTCAATAAATATTTGTTACATGAGGGAATAGACATTGCATGGGATTGACATTAAAGCTGCACAAAGGTCATCACACTGTGGAGGTTAGACAGTGTCATTAAGTCACTCTCCTGAGAGCTATTTAATTTGTGTTATTGCCACTTTCTCCATACACAGGAATAGCCACGTGGACTCCAGTTTGAAACACATGATTTAAAAAATAATTATTGGATAGGGTTTGTGTTTTTTACTTTTGGGGAATTTGTGCAGATAGAAAAATTTTAAAATACTCTATTTTGATTTCTTGTCTGGACAAGAGGGCAGACTCTTTTCTGCTTGTTCCTCCCTGATAAGTATACTAATTCTGGATAGGTACGATTATAAAATAGTGTAAGAGGCAACAGAAAGAGGACTCTGAAAGGCGGGAAGAGGAAAACAAACTGGCTAAGTACTCCCAAAACTGGAGCGGGAACACAGTTGCCAGACATCTTAGGACCACCCCAACCACCACCCAACAGAAGGTAACCCAGGCGTGGTGTTTCCCAACCCCTAACCTGGCAACATAAGGGATCCCAGAATGGCTCATTTCTACCTCAGATGAAACTGGAGTCCTGTTCACAAAACCAGGTGAGTCCGATACCACCAGCAAGGGCAACACATAGAAATCCCCACTGATGAGCAAGTCTCCAGGGAAGGCATTCTGCTTCCCTGCCAGGCCTGAGCCTCCTCTCATGTGCTGAGAGATACTGGGCAGCCAGAGGGCACCAGCAAGATGGACCCCACCACAAAAGCGCCTGATTCAGGAGCCGTTTCATCACCATGAGCAAGAGGCTTCCTTCCACCAACCTAGAGGCACCGGGTAACCTAGCCTAGGGAAAACCTTGTCGCCTAAAGTGGTACCATCAAGGACCACTGGGAGCTCTAGAGCACCAGATCAACCAAGCAGATCAACAGAACACTGCAAAGTCTCTGAAAATTAACTGTCACTGTAATCACAGACCAAAAAGTAGGCTTGAACCTGCATGCTAAATATAAGCAGAGTTGACTGCCTGGTAAAACGAGATTAAAATAGGACCCAGAGTCTCCTAACATAATGGGCAAAATATCCAGGATACAATCTAAAATCACCTGTTGTACCAAGAAAATTATTACTTGAATAAGAAAAAAACAGTCAAAGTTGGCACTATGAAGATGAATCAGGTGTTGGAATCACCTGACAAGGATTTAAAAGCAGCCATCATAAAAATGCCTCAGCAAGCAATTATAAGCTGTTTTTAAAAATTTTTATTACATTTATTGGGATGACATTGGTTAGTAAAATTATATGGGTTTCAAAGTGTACAATTCTATAATACATCATCTATATATTGCATTGTGTGTTCACCACCCAGAGTCAGTTCTCCTTCCATCACCATATATTTGACCCCCTTTACCCTCATCTACCACCCCCTCCCCCCTTACCTTCTGGTAACCACTAAACTGTTGTCTGTGTCTAGGAGTTTTTGCTTGTTTGTCATGTTCATTTGTTGCTTTCAGTTTCATATCCTACATATGAGTGAAGTCATGGTTCTCGACTTTTTCTGTCTGATTTATTTCACTTAGCATAATATTCTCAAGATCCATCCATGTTGTCGCAAATGGCAGTATTTCATCTTTTCTTATGGCTGAGTAATATTCCATTGTTTATATGTACCACATCTTCTTTATCCATTCATCTATCAAAGGACACTTTGGTTGTTTCCATATCTTGGCTAAAGTGAATAATGCTGCAATGAACATAGAGGTACATATATCTTCACAGATAGATATTTTCAGATATTTGGGATAGATACCCAGAAGGAGGATTGCTAGATCATATGGTAATTCTATTCTTAATTTTTTTTGAGGAACCTCCATACTGTTTTCCATAGTGGCTGCACCAATCTGCATTCCCACCAGCAGTGTATGAGGGTTCCTTTTTTTCCACAGCCTCTCCAACACTTGTTATTATGTCTTGTTGATAATAACCATTCTAACAGGTGTGAGGTGGTATCTCATTGTGGTTTCATTTGCATTTTCCAAATAATTAGTGAAGTTGAACATTTTTTCATATATCTGTTGGCTGTTTGTTTCCTTGGGAAAAGTGTTCAGGTCCCCTGCCCATTTTTTAATTGGATTGTTCATTATTTTTGTCGTTGAGTTGTATGAGTTTATATATATGTTTATATATGTGTGTGTGTGTATATGTATATATATATATACAAATATATATATATATATATTTGTGTATATATATATATATATATGTATATATACATATATATTATTAGTTTCAGGTGTACAGAACAATGCAATAGTTATCCCTTTCACCTCTCACAAAGTGACAACCCCCCTCCCCCCATCCACTGCCTTCCCACCCCTGATACCATACTTATCTATTACAATTCCATTAACTCCATTCCCACACTCTACTTCACATCCCATGAAGTTTTTATATATTTTGGATATTAGCCTCTTATCAGAGGTGTCATTTGCAAATATCTTCTCCCTTTCGGTTGGTTGTCTTTTTGTTCTGTTGATGGTTTCTTTTGCCGTGCAGAAGGTTTTTGGTTTGATATAGTCCCATTCATTTATTTTTGCCTTTACTTCCCTTGCCTTTAAGGTCAAATTCATAAAATGTCTGAACCCAAGGTCCATAAGTTTAGTACCTATGCTTTCTTCTATGCAGTTTATTGTTTCAGGTCTTATGCTTAGGTCTTTGATCCAGTTTTAGTTAATTTTGGTATATGGTAACAGATTGCAGCCTAGTTTCATTCTTTTGCACATGGCTTTCCAATTCTCCCAGCACCATTTATTGAAGAGTCTTTCTTTTCTCCATTGTATGTTTCTGGCTCCTTTGTTGAAAATTATCTGCCCGTATGTATGTGGTTTTCAAGTACTGGGTTTTCAAGTCTATTTCATTGGTCTGTGTGTCTGTTTTTCTGCCAATATCATTCTGTTTTGATTATTGTTGCTCTGTAGTACAAGCTGAAGTCAGGGAATATGATACCTCCAGCATTATTCTTTCTTGTTGGGATTGCTTTGGCTACTTGGGGTCTTTTGTGATTCCATACAAAATTATTTTTTGTTCTGTTTCTTTAAAAAATATAATTGAGATTTTGATGGGGATTGCATTAAATCTGTATATTGCTTTGGGTACCATGGCTATTTTAACTATGTTGATTCCTCCAATCCATGAACATGGAATATCTTTCCATTTCTTTGTTTCTTCTTCAATTTCTTTTAAAAATGTCTTATAATTTTCAGAGTGTAGGTCCTTCACATCCTTTGTTAAGTTTATTCCTAGGTATTTCTGTTGTTGCAATTGTAAAAGGAATTGTCTTTTTCATTTGTTTTTCTGAAATTTCATTGTTAGTGTATAGGAATGCAATGGATTTTTGTACATTGATTTTGTATCCTACAACTTGACTGTATTTGTTTATTGTTTCTAATAGTTTTTTTTGTGTGGAGTCTTTAGGTTTTTCTATTTAAAGGATCATGTCATCTGCAAAGAGTGGCAGCTTGATTTCCTCATTCCCAATTTGGATGCGTTTTATTTCTTTCTTCTGCCTGATTGCTTTGACTAGGACTTCAAATACTATGTTGAGTAGCAGTGGTGAGAGGGGGCATCCTTTTCTTGTTCATGTTCTTAGAGGAAAAGCTTTCAGTTTTTGACCATTATGTATGATATTAGCTGAGGGTTTGTTGTATGTGGCCCTTATTTTGTTGAGGTACTTTCCTTCTGTCCCCATTTTATTAAGTGTTTTAATAAAAAATGGATGCTGTATCTTGTCAAATGCTTTTTCTGCATCCATTGATATGATCATATTATTTTTATCAATTATTTTCTTTATGTGGTATATCACATTGATCAATTTGTGTATGTTCAATCATCCTTGTGCCCCTGGAATGAACCACACTTGATCATGATGTATAATCTTTTAAGTATATTGTTAATTATCTTTTTAGAGTTTTTACATCTGTATAACTTTTCTTGAAACAAAAAAAAAAAATAAAAAGGCTCAGCAAGAAATAGTTAGCAAAAGGAGTTGTCTTTTTTTTATGGTTAAAAATTACTATGGTATGTCCATTATATCCCTTAAAAAAAAAAAGAAAGAAAGAATGGCAATTATATAACTGAAAAATACAATAACTAAAATAAAAATATCATTGGATGGGTCCAATAGTAGAGTAGAAATGACAGAAGGTAGAATCAGTGAACTTGAAAATAATTCAATAGAATTTACACAATCTGAATAAGAGAGAGAAGAAAGACTAGGGGGGAAAAATGAACCTCAGTAACCTGTGGGACAATAACAAAGGAGCAAACACTCATACATTTGGAGTCTCAGAAGTAGAGAAAAAAGAATAGAATTGAATGATTATGCAAAGAAATAATGAGTAAACATATCTAAAGTTATCAAAAGCTATAAATGTGCAGGTTGAAGAAGTTGAGTGAACCCCAAACAGGATAAACTGAAAGAAATCCATGCTGTGACACATAATTAAACATGTGAAAACTAAAAACAGAAAGAAAAAGAAAAAAAAGCCAGAGAGATGTGGCACATTACTACTGTAGGGGAACACCATCTGAATAACAGCAGATTTCTCATCTGAAAACATGAGAGCCAGAAGGAGGTGGAATAACATTTTTCAAGTGCTGAAAGAACTGTTAACTGCAAATTCTATATTCATTCAAACTATCATTCAGGAATGAAGGGGAAATAAATATATTCTCAAGTGAAGCAACACTAAAAGTATTTGTTGTTAGTAAACCTACCTGTAAAGAATGGCTAATGAAAGTTCTTCAAACAGAAATGAAATGATAAAAGAAGGCATCTTGGAGCATCAGGAAGGAGGAAAGAACCATGGAAAGAGCAGAAATATGGATACGTACAATAAACTATGCTGCTCCTCATGAATTTTATAGATCACATTTGATGATCGAAACAAAAAGTGTAGTATCATCTGATGCTTAAGACGATAGTATTAAAAATGGGGAAGGTAAAGGGACCTAAATGGAACTGAGATTTCATTTCACTTAAAGTGGTAAAATACTGATATCAGTAGACTATGAGAAGTCATGTATGTATATTATAATTCTCAGAGCAACCATTGCAAAAAGACAAAAAGTTCAGTAAGAAATGCACTCAAAACCACTATGATAAATCAAGATGGAATCCTAACACTGTTCACATAACCCATAGGAAGACAAGAAAAGGGACACAGGGGAATGACAAGCAGAGGAAACAAACGATTAAATGGCACAAAGCTATGACATCAATAATTATCTTAAATATAATTGGTCAAAATACAGTAGTTAAAATAGAGATTGACAAAGTAGATAGAAAACATGATTTAATTACATGCTATTTATAAGAAACTCACTTCAAATAAAATGATGTAGTTAGGTTGAAAATAAAAGGGTGGGATGGTAAAAATAAGACTTGCAAATGGAATCTGCCTTCATGATGTAAGTCAAAATGACAGTTATAGTAATGAAGGTATTAAACAGCAAAACTGGAAGCAGAAAATGCCCTACAATAAGACAATGGTAAAACCAATCAATAAAACATTGTGCAATGATGCAACCACTTTGAAAAACAGTTTGGCAGTTCCTCAAAAGGTTGAGTTACAATATGACCCAAGAATTCTACTCCTAAGTATATACTAAAGAGAACTGAAAACATAGGTCTACACATAAACTTGTAGACAAATATTCATGGAAGCATTATTCATAACAGCCCCAAAGTGGAAATAACTATTAAGTTTATCATTGATGAATGAGTAAACATAATGTGCACATCCATCCAATGGACTCATCATAAAAAGGAATGAGATACTGATACATGCTACAGCCTGGATGAACCTTGAAAACATGCTAAGTGAAAGAAGCCTGTGTGACATAAAAGAACACATTATATTTCATTTTATATGAAATGCCCAGAATAAGCAAGGTAGATTAGTGATTTCTAGGGGAAGAGGAAAGGGGAATTAAGAGAGGTGGAGGGTTTCTTTTCAGGGTGATGCAGCTATTCTAGAATTAGAATCTGGTGATAGTGGTACAACTCTTGACTATTCAAAAAACACACACACAATGTTACACTTCAATAGGATGAACTTTATGGTACATAAATTGTCTTTGAGTGTGTCTCTGTGTGTCTCTCCATATACTCGTATACAAAACCTTGTTTAACTTTGTACAGTTACTGTTAAGGAAGCCAGGTAGTGACATTGAATTAGGCTCATGTGAGATGAAGACAAGAAGAGACACGATTTTATACATGTGTATCCTATGATTATAACTATGTATAGTATTCATCTGAAAATAGATTGGAGTAAAATAATAGATAAAAGTGATGTTAGAGTAATTGAATTCTAAGTTCTTGTTCATATTTTATAAACTGAATGTAATGTATTTGTTTTATAGTCAAAAATATTCTTTCATTCAAAACCAATCCTCTATTTCAAAGCCCTTACCGTAGAGTCTGATCATTTTAAACTGGCTGTCAAGTCACTACTTCATTTGCATGCTGGTGGCTTAGACTCCTCCCCTAAACTTTTTCCTCCAGGACAGAGGCTGGATTTTACCCAGTCCTGTCTCCTCGGCCCCTGTCTCAGATGCTGACACATATACGAGCACCTAAAATTGTCCAGTTAACCTAACTTGAATATATATATGTTGACTGTTACAGCAGAATTATTACGGGCATTTATGACTTGTTGGAATAAGTCTATCAGTCAACCTAAACAAGAATTGCACGTTAGATGTTACAGGACAAGTATTCACTACTAGAACTGTGTATAGCTCCTGGGAGATTGTTTATGCCTGCTCTAAACATAGTCTAGGAATGGTTGACACAGCCTGATTTAGCAGTACTTCTGTAATAAATATAGTCCGAGCCACTGTTTAAAAAAAACAAAAAATCTTACAAAGGGACAAAGGCTTTGGTTTTTATAGATCTTAGAATAATGGCACTGAAAAAGCTGAGAGGGGAGGTCATCTCATCCTTCTTCCTGCTCCTGATGACACCACCTTATATCTTCCCACAGATCTGTGTGGCACTTCAATTAAGGAATCCCCTGGGAAGATGGCCCTTTGTAAGGCATGAGCCTTGGTGAAACACCCCTCCCATCATAAATCACATCAGTGAAGCAAAGCCTCCCATCACAAGATAAAGATGCCTCTGTACTGCTTCTATTTGTATCTCTCCAATTAAAACTACAAGAGGCGGGGTTCCCTGGCGTGCCAAGTGTCCCTAAACTCGCCTTTCTTCCTTTGCCTCAGTGACAGGCTCACCTCAGTTCTCTTCTTCTTGTCAAACACAAAACACATCGTTATACAAATGCATTTCCCCCTTTCCAAGGATCAGATCTCATAGAAATTGCAGTTTTTATCACCTACATTTCTGCAGCCACTCACCTTGAAGTGTTAGTGCAACTGGGCATTTTCCTCTCATTAGAGTATGAATGGCGTCTAAATCGTTCACTTTGTTGCCTTGTGCAAGGAATTTTAGGAGTTACCAAGTAGAAAACTGATTTTGTTCTTTATAGGTTACCTTGGAAAGGGGTGTCAGGAGGGTTAACCCATGGTGCTGGCCAAAGATAACCTCCACTTAACTGCTTCCCACCTTCATGGAACTCAAGCTCAGATTAATCCAGTGGGAAGTGCTGACATCCTGGTGACAAGCATTGTGGGAGGTAGAGAAGCTGTGCTGCATTTCTTTGCTGGCTTTTAGAGCCATGAATCCTAGCAATTTATGTTTTCTCTGCTATGTGCTACCCTATCCTTAGCCAGGTTCTGTCTCACAATGACATGAGACCTCCCAGTACATATTTTATGTTATCTAGAGCTTGAGGAGATGTGTAGATTATGTGTGTGTGTGTGTGTGTGTGTGTGTGTGTGTGTGTGTGTGTGTGTATAAAACTGCCATTAGCACCCTGTGGTCCTTCTCTGAAGCCCTATTCCTCTATTACATTTCTTCCTCTGGATATGAATTTTCTGATTATATTCTCTTTGTTGATGTAGAGATTATTGTACTTTAGAAAAAAAATCTCCAAAAAGCAGAAAAGTCCTTCAAACTCTCAATAATGTGTAACAACCTACTTTCTCAGGAAAATCTCTGCCAAACCTGAATTGTTCAGATGGCAATGGTTAACTCATAATTCTTTTTCATTATACTCAAGGATAATTGCAATCATTGCAGTAATGAGCATGGAGAACAAATGCTTGGATTATGTTCCCTGAATCAAGACCACACTGCATTCAAAAAGACCATTTCATCGCAGTAGTGGATTTGGTAATTTCCTAGGAGGCAATGCATTTCCCATGAAATGAGCAAATGAATAGCTTTAAACTTACATACATTTTCATAATTATTTTATGTGATGCTTCATGGAAAATGAATAGACAATTGGAGCAATATTGAACTGCCCAGGAATTTTATAGAAAAATCACCAAACTGGCATATGTAAATGTACTGTTTAAGCAGTGCTATGTCCCCCAAAAAAGAGAATGACTTAAGTATCATTAAGGTTAAAAGAGATCATTATATTCACACATGTTTTCATTAATGACTAACAGCACAGATTAATTCTACAGTGTTATGTTTTAACTGATAGGAAAATGAAAAGGGATTAAACACACCAAAGCCAAACTGAAAAATATAAAATGTGATGGGAGCTAGAACAGAGAGTATGAGAATCTTTCCATTCTTCTAACAAAGCATCTGTCTATTTCAAGCTTCTCCCCTCCTTCTCACGACTACCACACTGATCTAGCTCACCAGATAAGTTCAGCTGGCCTACCAGCAATATCACACAAGGATTATTTTACTTAAGCTACAGAGTCATTCCCTATTAAATAAAAAAGATCAAATCACAGTTCTTCATCCTGCCACTTAAGTCCGTTAATCAGTGCCCTCACCTTTACCCAATCACCTTTCTCCAGAATGACCCTGCTGTACTTACAGAGCTACTGTGCCTGAAGTCTGCCCAGCTGGATTTAGGAGCTCTTCAGTTTGGTACATGCTGTTTTCCTAACAGCGTATTGGTAAATATTTTGTCCCATGTTGTCATGTACATCTTTATAATGTTGCTTTATTATAGCTCTCTAGATTTGTACAGATGATTTTATTGCAACAGAGGTCATGAGCTGAACTTCTGAATTTCTCTCTTGTTGAGAATTTTGTATGTCTGCAGTAAATGCTTATTAAAACTATGAAACAATGGAATTTGGGTGAAGCTAGTAGGAATGAAAAATAATCTTTAGTATATAAAAGAACAGTTATAGGACTTCTGTGAAGTAGTATTGAGATGCTCTCCAAGAATTGGAGAAAAGATGGTGAACTAGAGGCTAAATGAAGTCTACACACTTAGCAATACGTTTCTAGCAAGCTTTCCTCATCCAAGTAGAAAACTGGAGGATTTTTTTTTTCTCTGAAGAAAATGAATGTCACCAGGGTGACACTGGCATTTGGTATTTGTCTTTCTCTTTATGACTTACTGTACTTAGAATAATACCCTCTAGATCCATCTGTATTGTCACAAATGGTAAGGTTTCATTCTTTTTTATGGCTGAGTAATATTCCATTGTGTATATGTACCACTTCTTTATGCAGTTGTTTATTGATGGGCACTTAGCTTGCTTCCATATCTTGGCTATTGTAAATAATGCTGCAGTGAACATAAAGGTGCATATATCTTTTTGAATTTATGTTTTAGGTTTCTTCGGATAAATACCCAGAAGTGGAATTGCTGGCTCATAAGGTAGTCCTATTTTTAATTTTTTGAGGAACTTCCATACTGTTTTCCATAGTGGTTGCACCAATCTGCATTCCCACCAATAGTGCATGAGGGTCCCCTTTTCTCCACTTCCTTGCCAACACTTGTTGTTTGTTGATTTATTGATGATAGCCATTCTGACAGGTGTGAGGTGATATCTCATTGTGGTTTTAATTTGTATTTCTCTGATGATTACTGATGTTGAGCATCTTTCTATATGTCTGTTGGCCATCTTTATGTCCTCTTTGGAGAAATGTCTATTCAGGTCCTTTGCCCATTTTTTAAAGTACAGCATAGGGAATATAGTCAATAATATTGTAATAAGTATGTATACTGCCAGGTGGGTCCAAGACTAATCAAGGTGATCACTTTGTAAATTATATGAATGTCCAACCACTGTGCTGTTCACCTGAAACTAATAAAAAAATAATATTGAATGTCAACTGTAATTAAAAAATAATTTTAAAAATTGACATTTGGGATTCCTCAGTGAAATTGCTTGTCTGCCATTCTGCACCCCGTAATAAAGCCTACTAGTTAAAAACACATCCATGTACACAGAGCTTATAAACCACTCTTTACCGTCTTATTCTTAAATTTAAATGAACACATAGGATCAATAGGTATTTGAGGAGAGCTTCAAACATGGAATAAAAAGACCTAAATAAACCAGCAAGAGAAAAAGAACTTAGAGAAATCAGACACCATGCAATAAACAGAAGATAACTGCAATAAGCAATTTTAATATTTTTAGAGTAATAGATGTTGCAGCCATGAAACAAGAACAAGAGAGAGGTTTTTTTTAGTGTTTTTGAAATTAAAAGTAAGATAAAAAAATTTTAAAAATCAATCTTGATTGTAAAAGATAAATACAAAGAATTTTTCCAAGACTAGAACAAAAGGAGATAAAGAAGTAGAAAATAGAAAAGAAAGTATGGAAAATTAGAAAATCAATCTACAAAAAATAGAAAAATAGAAATAGAGATGCGGTGGTGGAGACCATGTTACTCTCATTTTGAGTGAAGGTGACCTCATCCCCTGGATCATGGAGGGAGGATCTTTAAAAAATGTACATTTTTTTGGATTCAATAGGTCCGAGGTTGAACCTGAGATTTTGCATTTCTCACAAGCCCCTGGAAGATGCCTGTCCTGGGTCCATGGACCACATTTTGAGTAGGGAGACTGTGGTCTAGCCCATCCCTGGGTCTTCCCTCCACCCTTCATTGATGACTAAACCACGTGCAGAGGGAGGCTGTGAGTCAGTAAAGGATGGTGGATATTCCTCAGATATCTGTGCATCCGAAGTTGAACTCACTATATTTTCTCCTTCCCCTGATTGTTCTCTTTTACTCAGTTATTGACACTCTGATCCTTCCAATTTCTTAAGCAAGAAACCTGAGCATTAAATCCCCTGTCTCTAACTGCCCAAATATTTCTTTGGTAGATCCTGTTTCCTAAATCTTTCTCTCTCACTGTCTCCCGCTCTCTCTGCCCAGTGTTTTAACTGCTGCCTCCTGTCCCACCCCAGGTCACCTCTCTTTGACTGTACTCCAACCTCTTCACTAACTCTGGGTCTGAGATTTGGCCCCACAGGGATGCTTGTGAAATGCAAGCCTGACCATGTTAATCTCCTGCCTAAAATACTCTTGTAGTTCTCCATTATTTCAAAATAAAATCTAAGCTCATTAACATGGTTGTTACACAGTAGTCATGGGGATGTAGGGTACAGTATCAGGAATATAGTCAGTAATATTGTAATAACGATGTGTGGTGTCAGATGGGCTCTGGATGTCATCTATCAGGGTGATAGATGGGAGGGAGTTTGGTGGGCAGGGTGAAAAAGGTGAAGGGGTTAAGAAGTACAAATTTGTAGTTACAAAATAGCCATGGGGATGTAAAATATAGAGAATATATAGTCAATACTATGGTCCTCTTGTCCATTTAAAAAATTGAATATCCAACAAACACATACTACTCTAGCCATACTGAGCTCCTTTCTAACTGGAAAGCTTTGGATGAGCCATTTTCTCTGCCTGAAGCTCCAGATCCCATTACTCTTCCTGGAGAACTCCTGTTCATTCTGTAAGTCTCAACTGGTCTCCTGGGAAGCCTGCATTGCCCTTCCTAGGCAGAGTTCATTCTATTCTCTCTTCCTTTTTTCTTCTTTTTTTGTTTCTATCAGTGTTCTGATTGCAGTGATCCCTTCTTTTTTTTTTTTTTTTTAAGCTGAGCCATCCTGCCACCTGTTGGCAGCTCAGCGGCTGCTCAGCTCAGGCCAGGAATCGAACCACTGTTGCTCAGAGCTCAAACTCTTGAGTGAGCTCTTAACCGACTGAGCCACTTGGCCAGCCCTACAGCGATCCCTTCTTAATCAGCAATTCCCCTCATAAGAAATTCCAGTATGTAGGGATATACTTTCATGTATGTTTTTTTAAAAAGATTTTTATTAAAATATGGCTAACACACAATATTATATAGTTTCAGGGGGACACCATAGTTATTCAACATTTATATACCTAAAGAAATTATCATTATGGTAAGTCCAGCAGCCATCTGACACCATTCTATGCTATCACAATATTATTGACTATATTCTCTATGCTGTACTTTACATCCCCATGACTAGTTTGTGACTATCAATTTGTACTTCCTAATCTCTTCACCTTTTTCACTCTGTTCTCCAAACTGCCTAACATCTATCACCCTGATAAATCTAGTACCCATCTGATACCGTTCATATTGGGTTGTCGGAAAAGTCATGACACATTTTTGCAAAGAAAAACAGAAAAAATACATCGTGACTTTTCCGACAACCCAATAGTTATTACAATATTATTGACTATATTCCTTGTGCTGTATTCTACATCCCCATAACTACTTTGCACCAACAAATTTGTACTTTTTAATCCTATCCCCTTTTTCACCACCCCCAAACCCCACTCCCAGCTGGCAACCATCAAAATGTTCTCTGTATCTTTGAGTTCACTTCTGTTTTATTTGTTTGTTTATTTTGTTCTTTATATTCCACATATAAACAAAATCACATTGCATCTGTCTTTCTCTGTCTGACATACTCCACTCAACACAATACCCTCCAGGCTCATCCATGCCACTGCAGATGGCAAGAGCCCATTCCCTTCCCCAGCTGAACAATATTCCATTGTGTATATGCACCACCTCCTCTTTATCCATTCGTCTGTTGATAGACACCCAGGCTGCCTCCATATCTTGGCCCTTGTAAACAAAGCTGTAATGAACATATGGAAGCCCATGTCCCCTTGAAATAGAGTTTTGGGTCTCTTCAGATAAATACCCAGAAGTAGGATTACTAGGTCCTTCTTTGTCTCTTGTTATAGCCTTTGTTTTAAAGTCTGTTTTGTCTCATATAAGTATTACTACCCCAGCTTTTTTCCCCCCATTTTCTTGAAATATCTTTCTCCATCTCTTTACTTTCAGTCTGTGTATGTCTTTCAATCTTAAGTGAGTCTTTCACAGGTAGCATATGTAAGGATCTTGTTTTCTTATCTGTTCAGCCACCCTGTCTTTTGATTGGAGCATTTAATCCATTTACATTCAAAGTAGTTGTTGATATGTAGTTATTGCCATTTAATTAATTAATTAGTTTATTGTCTTAAAGAAGTCCCTTTAAGTTTTCTTGTAATACTGGTTTGGTGTTAATGAACATTTTAAAGCTTTTTCTTGCCTGGAAGCTTTTAATCTATCCTTTAATTTTAAATGATAGACTTGCTGGGTAGAGTAATCTTGGTTGTAGGTCCTTGCTTTTCATCACTTTGAATATTTTGTACCAATCCTTCCTGGCCTGCAAAGTTTCTGTTGAGCAATCAGCTGATAGTCTGTAGGTAACTCTTGTAACTGCTTTTCTCTTGCTGCTTTTAAGATTCTCTCTTGGTCTTTGACCTTTGGCATTTTAATTATGATGTGTCTTGGTGTGGGCTTCTTTGGGTTCATTTTGTTTGGGATTCTCTGTAGTTCCTGGGCTTGCATGTCTATTTCCTTTGCCAGGTTAGGGGAGTTTTCTGTCATTATTTCTTCAAATAGGTTTTCAATTCCTTGCTCTCTCTCCTCCTTCTGGTACCCCTATGATGAAAACGTTGGTACATTTGATGTTGCCCCAGAGGCCTCTTAAACTATCCTCAATTTTTTTGGATTTTTTTCTTTTTGCTGTTCCAATTGGGTGTTCTCTGCTACCTTATTTTCTAAATCACTGATTTGATCCTCTGCTTCATTTGTTCTACTGTTGATTCCCTCTAATGTGTTCTTCATTTCAGTTATTGTAGTCTTTATTTCTGACTGGTTCTTTTTTAATGTTTTCTATCTCCATTTTTATGTTTCCTATTTCTTTGTTGAAGTTCTCACTGAGCCTACTGAACATCTGTATAACTAGTGTTTTGAACTCTGTGTCTGGTAAATTGCTTGTCCCCATTTGTTTAGTTCTTTTTCTGGAGCTTTGTTCTGATCTATTATTTGGGACATGTTTCTTTGTTTCCTCATTTTGGCTGCCTCCCTGTGTTGGTTTCTATGTATTAGGTAGGGCTTCTGTGCCTCCCCATCTTAGAAGAGTGGCTTTATGTAGTAGGGGGGCCCAGTGGCACCATCTGCCTGGTCACTTGAGCTGGGTCCTCCAGGCATGTTCCTTGTGTGGGTTGTGTGTGTCCTCCTGTTGTAGTTGAGCCTTGGTTGCTATTTGCTTATCAATAGGAGGGATTGAATCTCAGGCTGATTGGTTTTGAGGACTAGCCATGACTACAATGGAGGAGCAGTTGTGCAGGAACTGACCCTACAGAGCAGGATTCACTTTAGCAGGGCTCTGGTGCCTGCCCAGTCTGCCCTGGTAATGTTCTGGCTCTTGCAGTTGGGTATGCCAGCCCCGGGACTTTTGGGAAGAGTCCTTGCCACAGGCCAAGTTCAGCCTCTGCCTGTGCCCTGCTCAGACCATCTGGCATGAGCCACAAAGCAATCCACAGGTGGGTGCCACTCATGCTGAGCTTGGATATACCTTGAGAGGCCAAGCCATGAACTGAGACCAGCTTTTGTTAATGCCAGGCTTGGGGTTGCTCAACATGAAGCACAGGATACACAGAAGCCAGATGCTGCTTGTTTGGGTTTTGTGAACCTTTGAGAAATTTTAGGAAAGTCTGCAGACAGGACTTTGGAAAAACCACTGGAAGTCACGTGGGTGGGCCCACAAGTTGGGTGGGTTGGGGTCTCAGGGAATCACCAGGACAGGGTGAATGAATGGTGTTAGCCAGGTTAATGGTGACTCAAATATGGTAGCCGAGTTCATCTGCACATAGGGAGAGGGTAGGGCTCAAAAAAGAAACAATAGTTTCCACCAGCTCCTCTGTCTGGGAGAAAACTGCCCCTCTAGCCTTTGCCCTGAAGGAACAACTCAATTCCTCCCTGTATGTCCCTGGTGCCTTTTGAGCTGCTGCCCCAGTGCTGAAGCTCAGAGCAAGTGAGTTCATCAGTGAGCAAGTCCGTGCACAGGCCCTTTAAGAGAAATGTGTGGGACCCCAGCCACCCTCCTCTCACCCAGTCACAATCTCCACTGGTTTTCACAGCCAGAAGTTATGGGGACTTCTCTCCCTGGCACTGGAACCCTGAGCTGGGGAGCCTGGTGTGAGGCTGGGACCCTTCGCTCCTTGGCAGTTGGGGGAAACTCTGCAGCCTAGATATGCCTTCCCATTTTTCATGGTCATACGATGTGTGGGACCAGCCCTTTCCATGTCTCTACCCCTCATATTAATCTTGAGGTGGCTTCTTCTCTATGTTTTTAGTTGTAGGGCTTTGGTTCAGTTAGACTTCAGGTGATTCTCAGTAATGGTTGTTCTGTAGTTTAGTTGTAATTTTGATGTGGTCATGAGAGGAGGTGAGCACAGCATTTGCCTACTCCACCATCTTAACTGGAAATCTTTCATGTATGTTTTTAATGTCTACAGGATTTTCATTTGTGAATTGTGAGTCTTTTGTGAATTTCATTTGTGCATTGTGTTGGGGATTATTAAAAAGGGTGGGAACTCAGGATTCAGAATAGTAAAAGGAAGTGAAGTCGATGGCACAGAAGCAGCAGAGGTTGTGCAAAGAGGTCTTGGAAAAGTTAAAGGAAGAAGAAAGGACAAAATCATTCTGATTCTTACAATTGTATTCTGGTGGTTTTGTAAGGAGCGAAGGAAGAAGAGAAAGGAGGTGAGACTTCTGTGAGAAGAGCTGTGGAGCCAGGAGGAAGAAGAGATAGGAAGGGGAGATCATGAGGCAGGATTGGGAGCAGGAGTCAATAGGTCATGCATTACTAATTAGCAATACATTGAACATACGGATGGAGAAACAGATACCACCCTAATTCCATAGTCCATGTATACTATCTGCAAAAAAGCAAAATATCTTTGAATGTGCCTTGTTGAAGATGCAAAAGAGAGTAAAGGTTGGAAAGTAGCAATCAAGCATACAACAGACCCCATTACAAACTTAAGATGTGTAAATGTCTTTGATAATATTAGTGTTCTGAATTAATAATTTTATTTTTATAAATGCAAAAAAAGTGTATAAGGGCTTCCTTTGGTGTACTCTCACACTCCATCCCCTCCCCCAATATCCAGCAGCTCTAGAGCAAACCCTCATTGTTGCTGTTTTGTCAGCTCCACCTTAAGCAAGAGATCATTCCCTGTGGGTTGACTGCTCTTGAAGACTCTTGGATTTAAATCTAATCTTGCTCTCGACCCACCCATGTGGAGTTCTTCCTTGCTTCCTGGAGCCACCTTGCTTGGTTCTCAGACATTAGTTTACCTTTACCTCCCATCCCTCACTGCAGGTCAGCTGTTGTCTTCCTCAGTCAATGTCTGTAATGCATGTCTCTGTTCTGGAACACTTTTCTATAAGAGAAGAGGTCAGACACCCCTGATTTTTCTTGCATTCAAGATTCTAAAATCAATCATAAATTCTGCCATTTCTTGCTTTAAGGAGCCCAAACTCAAGTGGTGGAAGAAGAAAGAGAGGTATTATATTTATTTACATAATACCAGTTTATATTGAGTGGACACTTATGTGCCAGAGACCAAATATGCTAAACGTTTTATCCACCTTCAGTGTTGTAAGATGTTTTCTGTTGCACTAAAAGATTTGCTGGGTGCAGTGATCTTTAGGAAAACATAATCCTGAAAATATTAATAGTTCAGAGAGTTAGCATTGTCCTGTGTTGGAAGATTCTAACCCACCCTATTTTATCCTTTTTTAAAGTTGACAAATAATTCACAATGTCCAGCTTTCTCCACATGTTAAGCTTTTAAACAAACCCTGGATGAATGTAACTAAAGAAATGTATTCAACTCAAAATGCCATTTTACTGTTATCATACCCATTTCTTAAAAAAAAATAAATAATAGCAAAAATCTTATCACTTGATCTCAATGTCACCTCACATAAACAGCAACTTACCAGCCATTTTTGCTATTTTTATTATTGTGGCTGAACAGAACAGGCCTAAAGCAGTATTACATTTCTCCATAATATCAAATTGCACCACCTTATTTAAAGGAGTAATTTTATGTAGATACTATCTAAAATTTAAATGGCACTTCAAAGTTTTTCAAACTTGTTTTCTAAATTTTTGAAACCAATGAGTCAACATGCAACAGCGTCCTTTGATTTCTTAAGACAGTTTTTATGGCATCCAATTTCCATTCCATCTTCCTAGCTCTGGTTTCAATTTTTTAAAACTTATAAAATAGACACAATGAAAAATTTTCCATTTGAATAATTTTTGCAGTTTAGTGGAGTTACATACATTCACATCGTTGTGCAATCAGCATCACTACCTATCTGCAGAACTTTTTCATCTTTACAAAGTGAAATTCTGTACCCACTAAACAATAAATCCCCATTTTCCCTTCCCCCATCCATAGAAACCACCATTCTATTATCTGTCTCTAATGATTTTGACTACTTTAGGTTCTTCATTTAGGTGGAATCATAAAGTATTTGTCCTTTTGTGTTTGCTTATTTTCACTTAGCATAATGTCTTCAGAGTTCATCCATGTTGTAGCATATGTCAGAATTTCCTTCCTTTTTAAAGGCTGAATAATATTCCATTATGTATGTAACACATTTTGTTTATCCATTAAAATCTGTTGATGGACACTTGGGTTGCTTCCAATTTTTGGCTATTGTGAAGAACAATGCTGCTATGAACGTGGATGTACAAATATCTCTTTGAATTCCCATTTTCAGTTCTTTTGGGTATATACCCAAAATTGGAATTGCTGGACTATATGGTAATTATGTTTAATCTTTGGAGGGACCACCATACTGTTTTATAGTGTCTACACCATTTTACATTCTCATCAACAATGCACAGGGGTTCCAATTTCTCTACATCCTCACCAACAACTTGTTCTTTTCTGTTTTTTGTTTGTTTTTTGGATAGTTGCCATCCTAGTGGGTATGAAGTGGTATCTCATTGTGTTTCTGATTTGCATTCTCCTGATGATTAATGCTGTTGAGCATCTTTTCACGTGCCTTTTGACCATTTGTATATCTTCATTGGATAAATATATTTCCTTTGCCAATTTCTTAATTGGTTTATTTGTTTTTTGTTGTTCAGTTATAGGAGTTCTCTGTATATTCTGGATATTAACCTCATCATATATATGACTTGCAAATATTTTTTCTTATTCTGTGAGTTGCCTTTATATTCTGTTGATAGTGTGCTTTGATATACAAAGATTTTTCACTTTGAAGTAGTCCAATTTATCTATTTTTTTTCTTTTGTTGCCTGAGCTTTTGGTGTCCTGTCCAAGAAGTCATTGCCAAATTCAATGTCATGATGCTTTCCCCCCGTTTTCTTCTAAGAGTACTATAGTTTTAGCTCCTCTATTTAGGTATTTGATTCATTTTGAGTTAATTTTCATGAATGGTGTAAAGTCAGGGTCTGACTTCATTCTTTTGCATGTGGATATCCAGTTTTCTCAGTACCATTTGTAGAAAGGTGGCTACTTCTTAAAGCAAGGATTGTTTTAGTGGGTGTTTCCAGAGCAGTTTGTTACCATTTCAAAGGTCAAATAGATAATGATTAAGTTGTGCATCACTTGAAAGGTAGATTTTGACCTCTTACAAGTTGAAGAGTACTGAAGATCTAAGATCATTTACATCCATCAGGAAGAACAAATAACTTAGCCTTCTAGGACAAAAAAAGAATGAGCTGAAAAGTTGCAGGACATTCCACAGGTCAAAGTACATCTGTCTGGTTTGCTTTCTCCAAACTTCCACACTCAGTTGGTTGGAGTGGCCTCCCTCTTACCTGACAGCGTAGGAGGGTTGGTGAAGAACATGTCTTCACCTTTTCTTTGGAGTTTGCTTATTTTATTGACATTTGCTGAATCAGATGGCGAAGCTGAAAGACTTGAGTTACAGAGACAAAAAAGAAATGCTGACCTCCAACAGTAAGTAGACACATGGATTATTTCTGCTGACAGACCAGGGTAGTTCCTCATCTATTGTCACAAATAAACAGATAAGCAAAGGTGTAATTTTTCTTGAGGAAAATAATGATGTCAAAAACCAATAGGGGAAAGCATTGGGGCTGACAGATGGACTTATTTTCTTATACACAAATTTATCATTTTGTAAATAAGGCAAGTATGCAATTACAAGGAGATATCTACAGGAAATTTGCAGAGAAAGAAATGGCAGATGAACAGGGAGAATTTGGTTGAGTTGACCGCATGGCGAAGGTGTACTCAGTCTATAGTTATTCAGTGAGAAACTTCATTCTTTGGATTTAAAAATTATATGTGCTAATGACTGATGCGTTCTCTGGTTTTAATTCTATAGACCTCGGATGGCAACAGAGAGAGGAAATTTAGTGTTTCTTACTGGGTCTGCTCAAAACATTGAATTTAGAACTGGATCCCTGGGAAAAATTAAATTAAACGATGAAGACCTTGGTGAATGTTTACATCAGGTAATACATTGGAACTATATTGAAGTAATTTTATATGTCCCTACATGCTCACTTAATTAAACAGGTCTATATTCATCTATACCTTGAATCTTGAGCACAGGGGACATAATTGGAGGTGACATAAGTCCTTGTGGAGAACGGTGCCCTAGGGTTAATGACGGGTAGAGGGAGTAATGCTAGTAGTAGAAAGTGACTGATTGTGCAGGCCAGCATACTCTAGAGAAGGACTCAAGGGTATACTGGGACTCCTCCACTAGGGGAGCAGGGCAGGGGGGACCAGAGAAAGGGATAAATGGGACCAGTTCACTTTTGCCACAGAACAGAATTGGCCAGTTATTCTCCTGCCTTACTGAGTGTTTTCAGTGCTCATTACTCGCTACACCATGCTGGTATACAAGCCATGGAGGAGAAGCTGGTGTTATTTAGAGCTTGCTGTGAGCTCCCCACTGTGCTCAGCACTCTGTGTGCATCATCTCATCCAACCCTCATGGCTACCCAGGAGCTTGGCTTGATTAGTACCCCATTAATGAGGGAGGTACAGGAACCCTGCAGCACCAAGGACACACACGAAAAAATGGCTGAGCCAAGATTTAAAACTTGAACAGTCTGATTTCAAGCCATGCCTCTTAGTAAGCACTCTAAACTGTTATTATGGGGAAAAAAATGCAAATGGAAAATACGTTGATAGATTTCTGAAAAAGGTAAATGGAATTATGCCATGGCTATTTTAGTCCAATGTTTATATGTGGCACTCTTCTGGGTTTTATAACGATGGGCAAGATCTAAGTGCTTAAAACAGAATATTACTCAAATTTTAAAATTGTATTCCTATAACACATACATAAAATTTTCACTAGCTTTGTCTTCCTCCTCCTCTTTTCCCTCCCTCTCCTCCTTTTCCTCCTTCTTCTTTTTAAAATTAGATCCAGAAAAACAAAGATGATATTACAGATTTAAAAAGGAGCGCAGTTGGTCTGCCGCAAAATATTTCTAGTCAAATCCATCAGCTTAATTCCAAGGTAAGTCTGACATCCACACCTTTAGAGCAAATGGGTTCTCCTTCACTCAGCTCCATAAGTAAGCATTTTGTAAGGGGATATAGCAACTGTGTGCCCGCCGTAGAAACTGAGCACTGCAATTATGGACTGTTTTGGTTAAGTGACACAGCTCTGATAGAAGAGGTGATGGGCAAAAGGTTGGACATGCTAGACTTGGTGCCTAAGTTGGCTTGCTCATGTTCCGATAATGACCTTCCTGTTGGTGAAGTGGACGGATCCCTGGGAATTTATAAAAATTCCCAAAGTCACTGTTGCAGAGACGCAGTGAATCAACTTGGCAGTGGGTTGTACTTCTTTTTAAAAATACCTTAAAAAACCTACATGATGAAAGAGAGTAGGAAGAAAGGGAAGCGTGGAGGGGAGAGGAATAAGGAAGGGGATGGCAATAAGGGAAGGAACAAAGACTAGATTGAGTCCCCAGGAGAGAGCGTTAGAAAAGCGTGTCAAGGGGGCGACATCATATATAAAATGCCTTTGAACCAGCTAACTTTTTATGCTTTTTCCTCCCCACATCTAGTTTGTGGATCTTGAGAGAAAGCTTCAAAGCATACAGCAGGTAAGCCCCATAACTACTAGATATGAAGCGTCTTTCACTAAAAATATACTAGAATCACTGGTGGAGCTGGTATTCTCATCTCACTATCAAGGACTTCGATTTTTTTCCCCTTATCATTCAGTTCTCATCATAGTTCATGCTTCCCAGGATGCAAATGAAGAACGAGTCTCAGAAAGGTAAAGTGACCAGCCCAGGGTCACTGGGCATGTGAGTCACGTGGGCATGTGAGGCCTCTGACTCTGAGTTCAGCAGTCCTCGTGCTCTTCCCCTTATGCTGTCATCCTTTAATGGAGTCATGGTGGCTTAAGCATGCTGTACCTGGTCAGCTAGTAACCACCCAACTTCTGATCCTGGTATCGGGACTGCGTTTGAAAGGCCTTGCATCCTCTCTAACATTAAACTCGGAAGTGTGGGGGTATATCACAAAATATTTCAAATTTCCTTAAAAGCACAGTTGCTGGCATTTAGATTTGAACAGTTTGTTAGAGCGTACCTTCTATAATTTTATGATGTGCTTATAAACTAGTCCTAGTAATTTTAGACTTCTTACCCTTTTGTTAGGTAGCTGGAATTTTCAGGACTTTCATGGATACCATAACCTCCACCCAGAGAAATGCACAGAATGTCCTTATATCTAAATTTTAATAAAAACCAGGGGATTCCAGGTTAAAGATCTCTGCCCTAATGTTCTTGATCTGTTTTGATTAGGTTTTAAGTGTTGTCGTCTACTTTCAGTGTTTTAAATTTGGCAAACAAGTGCACATAATTCTTTTTCCCCTGATTTTGATAATAGCCTTGACTTTTTAGGAGATTAGTTGAGTTAATGAAAATGAGTAAGGAATCACACCTGGGGAGCAAGACACAGCACTCGAGTTTTCAGTCTCCTAGAGAGCTTCATTATTCCCTACAGGGCAAGACCTGGAGGCTATGATCAAAATAAGCTCAGATCACCTCTCTCTTGCCATCCCCCAGGAAGAGTTTTTAGTGATGTTTGAGTGTAAGTGCCTTTATGCTTTAGGATAAGGCAAGTGTTCTCTGGGCATCCCAGTCTCCACCGTTCCCTGTTGCCTGCTCCTGACTGCTTCCTGATTCCTGTTTTGCCCCCACCCCCATCCCCACCCCTGTAGGCTTTTCTGTTTTTAATCCCCATACAGAGTTGCTTTTGTACACCAGAAATACTTTTAATGAGGTTGAAGCTCACTTTCTTAAGAGTTTCTTCTGATGAACAGGGCTAATTGTGGTACTGGCACAAAGATAGACAAATAGAATAATGGAAGAAAACAGAGTCCAGAAAGAGACCTTCATGTGTATGGTCACCTGACTTAGGACAAAAGTGGAGAGAGAATGGGCTTTGCAATAAATGGTGCTGAGACAGTCGGCTATCCTCTGGCTCTCGGTTTCATCCATACAATGAAAGGAACAGACCTGATTTTCTTTGTGAGTTGCTGAAAGTAAAAAAAAAAAAAAAAAAGGTGGAGTGAATAATTTGCTCCTATTTTAATTTTTAAAACAGAGAATTAAACTATGATTATGTGAGATTAATAGAATAGCTATCCTTGCCTAATCACTTGTCCTCTCTAAAGAAGTTTTCTCTGCCCCCAAAGGCATTACAAATTTTACAAGATTGGAACTGGTATCTGACATAGGGTGGGACTCCCCAGGTTGTATAGACAAAGGCAAGTCTGTTTGTGACTCTGGTCTGAAAGTAGTCATGTGAACAAGGGAATGGATGGTGTATCTGAACCGGTCACATTTCAAACAAAGGGATCTGGATGAAAAGAGTTCAGTCATCTTAACCCATGGAGGAGGGGTGACAGCAAAAGATGATCAGATTTCAAATGCTTATCTGGAGGTACCAAAGATAAGAATAACAGCAAAAGAACTGGAAATTCCATTTTATTTTCTTAGTACAATAGGAATGTCCATTATTCCCACACCTGAAATCTTTACTCTTGTCCACCAACGCATATTTCTCTGGTGAACAATGCTTTCCCAAAGAATCGAGTGAGAATTGTCTCCCCTCATGCTTCATCCCATCCATGGTTAAAGACATGTAAATAGTGAAGGAATATGAATAGGACTGATCATATGAAACACTTTTTATGTTTTCATGAGAGTTGACTTGAATAAGAATTTAAGTAATTGATTTAAAATCTGGAGGAAGGCCCTTAGTTGACTAGGAGTAAAATGTAGTTTTTCATACACACCTGCACTGAACACACTTTTTTTTTTAATTATAGTTGATTGGGGAGATAATTGTTAGTAAAGTGACATAGGTTTCAGGTATACAATTCTGTAATACAGCATCTATATATCACATTGTGTGTTCACCACCCAGAGTCAGTTCTCCTTCCATCACCATATATTTCATCCCTTTTACCCTCATTTACCACCCCCTCCATCATTGCTGCCTACCCCAGTCCAATTGTCTTGCTGAGCGTCCTGTCTTTGTTTCAGACAGTGGACAGAAAGGTTTGCAGCAGCAACCCCTGCCAAAACGGCGGAACCTGTCTCAATCTTCATGACTCTTTCTTCTGTATCTGTCCCTCACAGTGGAAGGTGAGTCACTTGGTCTTTGGTTTAAAATGATGGTGAGTCAGCATCTGTGGTTTCCTTGGCATCATTCAGACATATTTAATTTTCCATCCCAAGTTTCTAGGATTCTGTGGTCTCCCAAATCAGAATGAATTATACCATGGATGCCAAAATGCAAACAATGGCAAGCATAATTACATAGCCCACTAAATGCTAAGCCATCGTAAGGGGGGGTTCACTTCATTGGATAACTGCGTGGAAAAGTATGATATTTCTGCTAGCATTGATTTAAATTGTCCAGTATTGAAAGTCCTAAACGAATCTTGACATAGCCATATATATACATTTTCTTGCTCTTTTCTATTAATGGTGAAAATGTTCCTGACATGTGCATTAAAAAAACAATTGGTGAGTATTCTCAGGCACAGCGCCATGGTGAAATGAGAATTATAAGGATTCTCCTTGTGTGACTGGTGTTTTCTTAGGAAGAGCTCTTGGGCTAAAATCTGAGTTCCAGATGAGGAGAACGACATTAATGTTAGTGTTAGTATTACTGCATTGAGCTTAACTGAGGATGTCTTTACTGCCTGTGTGTAAACCCTTAAACATCTCACAGGAACAGTGGCCCCTGAGGCCTCTGTGACTGGTGGCACCTGACTTTGTTCTTTCTATGAACACAGGGTCCTCTATGCTCGGTTGATGTTAATGAGTGTGAGATTTACTCAGGAACACCCTTCGGCTGCCAGAATGGAGCCACGTGTATAAATACAGCAGGAAGTTACAGGTAACTTTTCCTTGTTTTTTTTTTTTTTTAAACAACAAGCATTTACTTCTCATACTCATGGGTCTGTGGATTGGCCATGGTAGCTCTGCCTCCACTTAGGTTTGGTGTGCATGTCTCATTCCTGGGCTGGGGCTGGAAGAACAAGCAGCGACCTGAGGAAGGTCCTTCTCATGGCCAAGGTCAAACGCTCCCAGAGCACTGAGCAGAAACATGTAAAATCTTAAAGCTTTGGCTCAAAGCTGACTGCCTTTTGCCTATTAGAAAAATATATACATTAGGGTGTGTTTTAGAAGGACTGAAACATCCCATCGTTAAGAGCATCCAAGATGAACCATCTGTGTTAGCAGCAAAATGAGGTACTCCATGGGGTGGTAAGTGGCTCTTATTTGAAGTACACGTAGCTATTTGCTCAGATGAAGAAAAGCTTGGGCATCCTCCTCTCTCACCCATGAAAAGTCCTTTCTCTCAAGGCCCTGAGGAGCTGGAAGAAGGTCAGTGTGATTGGCATGGACAGTAAGGGTGGCGAGGTGCAAGATACGGCTGCAGGGTTAGTAAGAGTCAGACCACTGAAGGGACAGCTGTGGAAGAGCTTTAAATAGAATAGAGTGTGGACAAGAAAAAGGGGTTCTATGGAAAGTGACCTCACAGGGTGATCTGATCATAAATGCCTAACTGGGCAGGTCATGGTGGGTTGTCACGCCCCAGGTCTATAACTTCTTTAGTAAAAGGCTTATCTTTGCCTTAAGCAAGCCCTGTCCATTGTTTCTGCGCATCTAGGTTAGCGCACCTTTGAAATGCCCCTTTGAGGCCTCTCCTTCTAAAGCGTGACACCACCCTCAAGAGAGCACATGATCTCAACCAGCCTGACATCCCCATCCCGACCTTGCATTCTCCCACCCTCATGTAATGTTCTTGACCTTGCCCCCATCATCTCAAATGCACAAAAGAAACTGCAAATTGCTATTCTTGGGAGCATTTTTTCTCAGTCTGTTGAGATCTTGCTTTCAGGCATTATCTCTGTTTGGCTCAAATAAATTATTATAAAAATTATCTGCAGGTATGGACATTCTTACGTTGACAAAGGTTACCCCACCATAGTAGTAAGCCTCTGCTGTACTCATTCAGTAGATGAGTGAGCTAATAGGCTTAGTAAGGATATCTTCATTCAAGAGCTATGTAAAATGTCTGCCATAACAAGATCAGAGATTAGACTGATATTTTTATCAAATAGTTAACTTTCACCGCCTTTCTTTAATTAGATACATGGCCCCTTGCAACAATCATCACACAGCTCCTATCTTCTCTTGCAATGAACTCTGTCATATGGTTTGTCTACAGCACATTCTCCTGCTCAGCTCAGGCACCCGCCTCTCCAGGAAAACCCTTCCCTTACTACGCAGAGTTAGGCATCACAACACCTCCATGTTCCTGGCAAACTCTAGCGGTATTGGTCATTAAAGCTAGACTGGCAGACACATTATCTTTTTAAATAATCAAGTCCAAAGATTTATGGCAGATCAACATCAAACTTACTTTTGTATTGTTTCTTTAAATCACTTCCTAAAAATCTCTAGACATTATTTGGTTGATCTCTTGTACTCTGTGATTAAAAGATAAAGAAATTAATTTTATTATGGCATGAACAGTCCTTCATTACTCTGGGGGGTAATCTCTTTGATGTGAAGAGCAATTATTTGCTCTCTTACTAGTCTCTCTGCTATCTTGTTCATAAATTCCTTTTAAAAAATATTCATTCTGTTCTTTCCAACAAAAATAAGTGCAGTAATTTTGGTTTTTTTTCGTTGTCATCTGTTAACACACTATTTTCTCAAAAAGCAGTCACAGTCCTCTTTTCCATTTAATTGATTCTTTTGTTCTTTTGAGCTGATCTTAAAATTTTCTTGCTCGTTCTAAGTTGTGAGCTTAACCCATTGAAACTTCTGGTAGATATATCTATGAGTTCATCATTGTGTACAACCAAAATTCACCACCTCTAACTTAAGTATAATGCTATTAGAGAGCCTTTTGCTTTTAGAACTGTTGCTCATTTACATGAACCCCCATCCCTGCTTTTATAAACATTCAAGCTTGGGCTGGATCCAGAATACAGGTCTAATCTTCCACTCTCTTGAAAGCATTATCTCCTGACTCCTGTTTATGGGCATTTATCAAGGAGAATTACTGCTGGGGGATATCAGTGGCAAATGTCTGGACTCCTAGCAATAACACTTGACTGCCTTTCTGACATCCAGGAATGTCCAGCAAATTAGGCCTCACTCTGATGTTCCTTTTATCATCCCTGTCTTCTGGGGCCTTACAAGCTAAAAATGGTCAAGTGGGATGAGATCCATAGGCCAAGGAAAAGTTGTTTTTCCTGCAGCACATGATATCCCTCCCTCCCCCGCAAATAGAAAAAAACCCCAAAACTTTAACACAACTATTTGCTGTATGTCAGGGGTGAGAGCTCTTTGTCCAGATACAAATTGGGTGGGGGAGGGGAGGGCAGAGAATATTTTTTCTTTTGAGAGCTTCCTAAACAGTTTCAATTTTAAAGAGCAGTGCTGAAAATGCTGAATTCTCTCTTGTATTCACCTATAAAGGAAAGCCTGAAGATTCATAATGCTGACTCTGGACGTGGTTTTGGCTTCTAATCTCTACCCTTTATAGATCTGCTGCATGGAGGGTATTAAAGAGAAGGACATTTAACTCTAGTTTCTTCCTCTTGATAGTTTATGAAGCTTCATGCATTCCACTTGATTATCTACAATGTAAACACTAATTCAGGCATGTGATAGAGACTTTTGAAGGAATCAAAGTACATAGAAAAGTGTGCATATGTCTAAGATTAAATTCTTGCTTTGTGGAGTCTGTGTATAATGAAACAGTGATCACTTTGATGCTTTCTTGAGCTCTGTTAATTATGTGAGGTTAAATCCTTGTTAATCAGTAGCTTCTCCCAGGCTAGTAACCCCTTCAGGAAACTTCAGCAGACATTTGCTAACGGTAAACGTGACCTGCTGTTGAATAATCTGAAGCTGTGGAAATGGGGTCATGGTGGGCAGAGTTTTCTCTGGGTTTGGGGCCTCCTTTTGGGGTGTCTAACCCTGGGGGTTCATTACCTTGGGGGGACAAAGGCATCTTTATTTAAAGGGATTCATAATTTCTACTTATAGAGACCTTTGAAAAGATAAGGCACTGTGCAAATGCTAATTAATTGGAAGCCCTATTTTTAAAAAATTCTGGTTAAAATTATTTTTTAGAGGAAGGAAAGTAGAGCAAGGAAAACTATTGTCTGCACCTAGGAGGTCTTGCCCTTAATTGCTTCAGAGAGCTAACCACTAATATTTTGCCACATCCCACTGCTGTTTTGGCCTCTTTGTTCTGAAGAATTGATTCTTATTGTTCTCCTGCTTACTTAAGGCAGCCCTTGGTGGTCCAAATCTGCCATGCATGGATGGTGTGTATGTTACATACTTCCAGCTCAGATCAAGAAAGTTTTCTAGAAAAAAAAAATTGAGTTTGTTGTCTGTTTTTTTCCTTCAGGAACACAGTGAGGGTTAGCATGTTTTATTTTATCTCCATTCTTATCACTGGTGGATTTTAGAACATGGAGAGCTTAAAGGATGAGGATGATCTGGTTTTGGCTCAGAGGGTAGTTAGGTATTAAACTTATTACCTCTTTCAGTTAGTCAGTATATTAATATTGAACTATGGACTCTACAGCAAGTTAAACTATGACTAAGAAAGTGTATTTGACCTCTTTTCAATTGACAAGCGCACTTGCACTGTTTCTGAAGACTGAAAAGCCCACTTTTGTTCTACTGGAACCCCATCAGCAGTAGATTCACAAAAGTGACTTCAGCAGGGAGGTATATAATGCATTTTCTTTAAGGGCATATCTAGATACTTTGAGAATACATTTTACACACGAACACGGTGATGTTTAAAGGACACATAAAAAGGGAAAGTCTTCATCTAGCTTTACTTTTCTCAACGTGGGAATGTGATGTGGAGAAACTGGCGCAGGAGTAATGTAACGTACGTTTTAACTCACCTTCTGCAAACTGCCAATTCTGTGGCCTTGGCCTGCGTGAATCTTGCCAGTAAAATGGGATGAATAGTAGATGTCTTTGAGGATCATTGAAAAGGCAGCAGATCGTGTACTTGGCTTCTTCTTCCTCTCCACCTTCTTTCTTCTGGTCAATATGATCTAAACTTAAATGAAAGCCGTATACTTTGTAGCTGTTTAGAGAAGAATGTAGGATGACAATTTGCTCATCTCTGAGTGAGAATAGCAAGGGAGAAGGAAGCGAGAGAGCAAGTGAGAAGATTAACTGCAGCTCCTGGCTCTGTGACCCAGGATCTCCTCTCAAATCTTAAGTCCTTTTCCACTAGTAAAGCACTTAGCGATAAGAGAAACACAGTTTCCTGAGCATTTCCTACAGGAAAATGCCTTTAGATGCCAAGAGGAAAAGAGTGCTTATAGATTGGCACTGTTATTTTACAAGAAACAAAAACAGAGGGAGTTATTACACTGTCTCAGATGATCAGTTAATAAGGTTGGGATTTAAACCTGGGCAGTCTTGTCCCATGAGGTTCAGAATGCTCAGATCTCTCATACATGATAGACTCAGAAAGCTAGTAATAGTTGGTTTAAAGACTTTTTTTTAATTGGCATTGGAGGTGGTGGTAAAATAGATTTCGAGCAAGGGAGCCACCTAGATCAAATGCTCAAATATGCATACGAAATAGTCTATAAAGTTCTATAGTCTCCAAGAGTCTAAACAAATTCTCCAAAAGAACAGTCTTTGTAAGGATGGGAGAGTGCAGAGGAAAAGGAAGAGAATCTGAAAGGGAGACTATGGAAAGAGAAAGAGGAAGATAAATCGCTTTTGATAGGGAATGAATAACTGGATTTCTTTTTAAGTTTCATCATCTATTGCTGCTATTAATCGACGACCTTATCTTAATGAGAAAGGCAACCTTGGAATGCTCAGAAATGTGGTTTCTTAATGGAACAGCCTTTACACAAGTATGTATTGGTGTTGCAGATTGCATGGGACATATGTGTACCAAAAAAGTATTCACTTATATGAAATTCAATTGTAAGTGGGCATCCTATATCTTTATTAGCTAGATCTGGCAACCCTCCATCATGTGAGCACCTAAATGGTACTCACCATATTCCTACTGTCCGTCTCCAGCCACATTTACTGATCTCCTCTTCACAGAACCCACTCAAAGGTGCCACCCCAGCAATTGTTTCTGGGATCCTCCATGGGCACACCAAGTTGTGTGCCCAGAGTGTGGCTGTTGATGCTTCTCAAACATTGAAATTCTCACTTCTCACACTGTCAATCACATGTTTGTTTCCATCCATGGAGATTAGCTGAGCTCCTTTTGCCTCAATGTGTGTTGTGAAAAGAGCTTCTTTACCTTGCAGAATGGCTTCTTTTCCACAACACTCAGCCACAAGTTCATGGTTCAGTCCCCGTTCCTTGTCTCTGACCCTGAGCCCTCATGGTCAGTTTCCTCCATGAGGTCCAGCGCTGTGCAAGTCAGGCAAACAGTGACCTCTTGGCCTGGCTTTCCAGTCCATCAGCTAGGCTCTGATACGCGTACATAAGATTGGCCTCTGTGACTCCTCGACCCTCCCCCTTCCCCCCAAGGGCAATTCTCGTACCTTCCACATTCCCTTTGAAGATGCAGTGCACATATAAAGCTAACTCAGCAATTTTAAGAATTATATAAAGCTTAAAGAAAGTTTAAGACAACTTTGCTTATTTGATTATTGTTGAACTGAAATGTTCTTGTAACAAAGCACCTACCGCTAACTTAGGTATTACGTAATAATTACATTTTGTGAGTTAAATGTAGCTACAAATGGAGTGTTACGACGTTAACTACATCTCTTACAGATAGGCGTATTGCCCTTCATAATATAATAATTATCATAGATATGGATATCACATTGCTTGTTGGGTTATACAATCCTAGCGAACAATCAGGAATTGATGAGTTCAGTTAAGGTCACCTGTGCTAACCTGCGGGTCCAGGTGGACAGACAGTGAATGCCCTCATTGATCTCTCCCTTGACCGTCTTGAATGAACTCTTAGTTTATAGATGTCTGACCTTTGAAAGCGCTGTTTGATGGCATGATACCAGAAGAATTTATAGTAGCAGTCTTGCCCAGATGGTAGGTCGTGCCCCTCCCGCGCCATCTTTGAGAAGATAACACATTTACTGAATCCACTTTCTTGAATCAGTACAGAGTGATTTTCTTCCAAGACTTCAGTCAGGAAATCTGGTTTGCTGGTTTATGATTCCACTTGAACATCATTGAACTGCAGCTGGAATTATTATTATTATTTTTTAATGGATGCTAAGAAACAGGTGCTCGCCCTGACACAAGCCCTGACATTGTGCTTCTGTGTCACCAACAGCTGTCACTGCTCGCCTGAGACACACGGCCCCCAGTGTGCATCCAAATACAATGACTGTGAAAGAGGTTCCAAGGCGCTGTGTGTGCACGGCATCTGTGAGGACCTGGTCCGCGTGCAGGCAGGACAGGTGGGTCCTTTGCAGAAGTGACTCCTGGGAGGGGGTCAGGGTTGTTAGTATCTCATCCTGTGTGACCTCACACAAGCATGGCCCCATGAGGCTTCAGAGACAGAGTCACCGCCTGCCCTTAAGTAGGGCACAGTAGAGGAAGGAGATGAACGTTGTCCGTAAATAAGCAGAAACCTGGACCCAGAAGTTAAGACATCATTAGGTAAACTACTAACGTTTTTCTTACGCCGTCATGAGTCTCTCTGTGAGCCATGGCCTTCTCTTGGCCATGTGAGTTTTAAAAGTGACATGACATGGAAACACAAAAAGCCCGCTCTTGTCAGCAACACGCAGTTTTAAGGCATCTGGAGCTTTGTTCTGGCCCCTGAGCCCCCACTGCTGCAGACTCTGTGAGCCCATGAGTCAGTCCCCTGGTGCTGTGGGTCCTGACGACCTTGCCCCCTGAGCCTCCAGGTCGTCTAGCCACTGCCGCTTGGCCTTGCATGAGACATTCAGGTCATTATTCTTAGTTCTATTTTTTTCTACCCCCGTGATGGAAAATGGTCCCCTTCCAATGAGAGTGGTGGTGGTGGTGGGGTGTGTGTGTGTGTGTGTGTGGGGGGGGTTTGTGGGTGGGAGGGGAAAGAGAGGCTTTCAGAAAGGAAACAAACAGAATTGATTTTCCAAGGCCTCTGCCTGCAGGGGTGTTTTTCCCTCTAAAAACACAGCAGGCTGCGTTGACTTACTTTAATTATATTGACTTACAGTTCTTGATTGTTGTTGCTTTTTCCCTGGCATCTTTGGGGCAAATTATAGGTTTCCCTTACTTTGAAATAAAGCTGTTTCGCTTTTTGCGTGGTCTAGTATAAATGCTTACTCATATGGGAGGAAAAAGAGAAGCTGCTCCACTGGCCTTAGGAAATGAACGTTAGAGGGTAAACAGCTGAGGGCTCGGTGAGATTTTCTAAGGCTTTTCTTGCTCATGTCCTTTATTATCTTGATTCACACTCTTGCCACCCTTGCCAGCCCAAGTACAGCTGCATCTGCGATGCTGGGTGGACGTCCCCGAACGACAGCTCGCCTTGCACGCTGGACAGAGACGAGTGCAGCCTCCAGCCGGGGCCTTGCTCTGCACTTGCGCAGTGTTTCAACACTCCAGGCTCTTTCTATTGTGGGGCCTGCCCCACAGGTACGTGGCCACGCCCACACCCCACCAGGGGCGCCGTGCTAGGCTCTGCCTGCCAGTCAGGCAAGGTGCCAGAACCCCCTTCTTTCCACTGCTGAAGGATAAGGAGACCGTCCTTAGGAGGTGTTCCGATCCAGTTTCATGTCCGATCTCACCACCCCCCACTCCTGACCATCATACTGCTACAACAAGTCGACCACAGAAATGGGAGTTTTGTCCCCAAACTGTGCTAGAGTCAAACCCTGGGGGCAGGGTTAGCCATAGTTTGTGAGGATAGACGTTTTATTTTATTTCTATGACCATCAACTGACTAGACTTGAGATCAAAACACACATGCTCTAGTCCCACCTTTCATGCCAGCCAGATGTTTGTGAACTTGGGCAAATTATTTGCCTCTTAGTGCCTCTACTGGAGTCCAGTAGTTCTCACTTGGGTGTGTCATTAGAAGACCCTGTGGCTTTGCTGTAAGTAGGGATGTTCCACTGTATCACAGACATACACAGAGCAAATCTCCAGGGAAGGTCACATGTTGAGCTGTTGAAAATATGGGCTCTGGACTCAGAGACTGCCTGCGTTTGAGTCCAAACTTTGTCTCTTACTAAGTATATGAGATCATTATCATCCACACAACGCATATCTGTAGAGCATCTACTATGAGCAAAACAGTGTGCTGGGTGCCATGGTAAGAACCAAGCAGACCTCAAAGAGTTTATAGGTCCCATCTGTGCACCCTGGGTGCTTTTAGGAAGTGGGGTACAGACAGAATATAATAGTAGCAGCTGTTCTATATGGAAACATCATTAAGGCATCATGCTAGGCAATTTTTAATTCTTGCAACTACAAAAAAAACAAAACAAAAACAAAAACGCAAGAAATGGTAGGAATTAGTATTATTCCCATTTTAAAATATAAGACCTTGAAGAAGGTAAATAACTTGCCCAAGATCACGTAGGTTATGAACAGCCAGGATCCGTACCCATGTTTGCCTGATTGTGGATCTGAGCTGAGCTGCAAGAGACTTTTATTCTGAATCACCAAGGAACACCCCCCCTGCCCCCTCCCCCCCCACACACATGCCTATTGCTTCATTGAGTGACTTTCCGTCTAGTGAATTCTTTACGTTATATGTTTAGCTCTTGCACAACTAGAAAGAAATTGAAAAAACACGTAAAGACGTTTTCCCTCTTAGTTCTCAGGGGCAAGCAAACTTTGCAAATAATCTCATTCTTGAAAGTAATTTGTCAGTCAGTGAAAATCTTTAAAAACTAAAAATTAGCAAAATAAATTATTTAGATTATAGGATGGATAACGTGTTCTTACATTCTTTTCATTGTTGGAGAGAAACAAATGCTTTTTGTTTTGCTGTTAATCATCTTTTTTTTCCTGAATACCAAAGGAATGTATGCTATTTATAAAATTTAAGGAAACTACAAAAATATGGGGGAAAATACCCATGGTTTTATGACTAAGGGGATCACAATTAACATTTGGGAATATTTCTTTTCAGCTTTTTTCTATATACTCATTTCTTCACCCACAAATGTGATAATTTTCTTCAGTTATATTTTTAGAAGGGCACTCTACTTACATCAAAGAAAATAAGTATCTTAAAGGATTTACAAGGTTTTAAATATTCTTATTATTTTTATCATTTGAATTATGAGTAATAAAACTCATAGCAATTGGATAAAACAGAAACGTTAAAATTAAAACGGTATTCCCTGTCTTTACCTTCAACGTCCTGCTAATGAGGCCACTGTAGCAATTTGTTCTCTCTTCTGCATTTCCTCTGCTGCTACAAACACAGCATATATACAGGGTTTTAAAAAACTCTTTCCCCAAATTGGGATCATACTCTGCATATTATTCTAAAATTTGGTCTTTTCACTTATTTTTCTTTCAATATGTGTTTGCATGTTATTAAAACTAGTTCTTAATATTCAGTGGTATAGATGAGTTATAATATATTTAGCTCTGTCCCTACTGACTTTAGAGACTTTTTTCCCCCACTAAATGATGTTGCAATAGACATCTGCTTACCTACGTCTTTATACACTGGCAGTTTTAACACTGTAGAATAAGTTTTAAGAAGTGGAATTGTTAGTCAAAAGCTTTGTATTTTAAGACATTTAACGAACACTGCTAAATCTCTTTCCTAATAGATTTTATTTATTTAGCTTCTGAGTCACAGCCTGTAAAAGTGCACCATTTGTCCACCTCTTTGCCAGAATTTGATTCTAAGAGTTTAAAACAATTTTTGCCAACCTGTTAGGTAGAGTATATCTCATTTTAATCTATAGTTACTTATAGTTAAGCAGGTTTTTATATGTTTTTGACTGCTTGCATTTCTTCTTTGTTGACTTGTCTATAGAGCTAACTTTTCAATTCTTATATTTCTAGGCTGGCAAGGAAATGGATACGAATGCCAAGATATCAATGAATGTGAGATGAATAATGGCGGTTGTTCTGTGGCTCCACCTGTTGAGTGTGTGAATACACCTGGGTCTTACCACTGCCAGCCCTGTCCACCAGGTGTGGCACCACATTTCCTGATTCCATTACAGGCAAAACCCACATTTGAAAGCAGGAGCTTGTGCTCCATTTTAAATATGACTTCTGTCTAAAGAGATACATTTAACAGGGCAGAAAGTTTTGCTGAACTTGTGGATTTGGGCATATTCGTACAGCTGTATTATAAGAAAGAACATTTTCAAAAATTTGAGTATCAATGAAAAACAACAGGCCTTTACAAACTGTGAAATAGCCTGCTGAGATAACGCAGAATTTGAAAAATTTTCCCTGTGGATCGCAGAACTACAGCTCCACTGTTCCCACAAATAATTTATTAATATAATGCACTCATGAGAGGTCTCACATACAAAGTTTACCAAATAACAAGCATTATAGTAGGCCTACAATACATGTTAGTTTTCCTTCTCTTCTGGAAAAAAGTCATTACTGTTCTTCTCTAATCTATACTGAGTTACTACCCAAGAAGTTCAGGGAGTTCTAAGTAATAAACTAAAACCCTATGTGTTTTATTAACACAAAACACCAGTACTTTGGACTTCTACAATAATGTAACTCTAAGATCATCAAGTCACTGTCATTAAAAAGCGTTAACTTTTTTAGTGTCAGCACTTTCTCACACTAGTTTCCTGTATCTTTTTATTTTCATTTTTTAATTTGATCATTAGAAACAAGCCTGAACATTGTTTCTGAAACCAGATTCTTAGTTTTTGTTGTCCTTTTTTCTTAATTGAGGAATTTGGTTTATGACACTTTATATATTTACATTTTCTGTTTGATGATAGAAGATCCCTGGTTGGTCTGGTTCATGATACTTGGTTCTCAGATTGGGGTTTGTCTTGTATATTCTTAATGTTATTTGTCATGCCCCTGCTCTTGCTGTGATCAGGGTACCAGGGTGATGGAAGAGTATGCACACTTATAGACATCTGCTCGGTCAATAACGGGGGCTGCCACCCACACGCGTCATGCTCCTCAGTTCCAGGTAAGGATTTATCTCTCCCTCTGGTTCTGGGTGTTTTAATATGACCTCCTAAAACAAATTAATTTTTTAAAACAAAATCCTCTATCCTCAAAATTCTTATTTTGATCCTCAAACCAAAAATTAATCCATGTTATAAAACCGTACATTGGGATTCAGCCGGTCGTTCGAGTGCACGGACTCTCCATCCTAGAACCATGGCCCAGTTTGTCCGTAACCTCGCAGAGAAGGCCCCGGCGCTGGTAAACGCTGCTGTGACTTAATCGAAGCCTCCATTGGCCACATTTTGGCACTATGCCAAGGTTGAGCTGGTTCCTCCAACCCCTGCTGAGATCTCTATAGCTATTCAGAGCATGATAAAAATAGTCAGTAGTGCTCAAACTGGTAGCTTCAAACAGCTCACAGTTAAGGAAGCTCTGCTGAATGGTTTGGTGGCCACTGAGGTGTGGATGTGGTTTTATGTTGGCGAGATCAGAGGCAAGCGTGGCATCATTGGCTATCATGTTTGAAGACCAATCATTAACATCTGTATCTTTTGGGTTTATTATTTGAATGTTCTTGGGCCATGTGTGATCAGACTGGTATTTGAATAAAATATGTCAAAAATCAATATTTTCTATATCAAACACTGCATTTTCTCTTGACATTAAATTGGATTTTCTTTTACTTTAGTGATGTTAATATAGCTCTAAATGCATTTCTTTGCTTAGCCTAAAATTGGAAAGGATATATGTGTATACACCAACCTGTTACAATATTTATGAGGGTAACATTTTAATTTGAAGGTTGGAAATAATGTTTACTTCCAGAAAAGTTGGGGGAAAGGCCTTGAGAAAACTAGAACTTCCTACAGTAGGAGAATAGTAATACCAGGTACCAAAGTTAAATCAAAGTTAAATTAGCTAGCTAATTAATTCATAACTGTATTCCAGGAAGCATGAAGAAGAAAAGGAGGGAGGACATGTCCGCTTCCTTTAAGGACACTTTTATTTCTATACCATTGGCCAGGACTGAGCCTGCGGACTAACCCTGACTGCAGGGGAGGCTGGGAAATGTACCCCTTATGGGAACATTTATGGGGGTATGGGAAATGCACATACCCCCAATTAAAATAAGGAGTAAAAAAGGGGAAAACGGAACAAGGGTGCTCACCAACAGTAACACTGCGTAAAAGAAGCTTTACTGCCTATTAATTTTAAAAATTATATTGCTAAATTTTCTCTCAGAATGTATCAGTTTATGTACTCACCAATAGTGTATGAAAATACACATTTACCCCACTCTTGACAATAATGGATACTATTGTTGTTTTTCATTTTAGTCAATTTCATTGTCAAAAATTGCCTTCCCATTATTTTAATTTTGACTAAATCAAAATTAAGCGGGTTTTTTTGTAAAGTTATTTTTTTTAAAATTAAGTTTATTGGGGTTACAGTGGTTGGTAAAGTTACATAGGTTTCAGCTGTACAATTCTGTAATACATCATCTGTAGATCACATTGTGTGTTCACCACCCAGAGTCAATTCTCACTAATAATTAATACTTCTCACATATTTACTGGTCATTTTTTTTCTATTTATTCATTTCTTTTGTTCATCTGCTTTCTTACTGATTTGTAAAATTGTATTATGTGCTGAGGACATTATTTCATTATCTGTCTTATATTTTACACATATTTTTCCTGACGTGTTGTTTTCATTTTTACTTTTGTGGTGATATTTTCTATTTAGAAGTTTAAAACTTATGTAGTCAAAAAGGTAAGTCTTTTCTTTTAGGATTTCTCCCCTTAGAATTAGGCCTTTCCCACCAAATTCTTTAAAAATAGTCATGTACATGTTCTTTTATACTTTCATTGATTTTAAACATCACAGTCTTTCATCTTTTTAGGATTTATTTTTATCTATAGCATCAAACAGAGATTTAGCTTGATACTTTTGTCCAAATGGATGGCTGGCCCCAAGCCCATTTATTGAGTAATGTATCATACCTCTTGCAATTTCAAAATACCATTTTTATTTTTACTAACATGTCATAGATATGCACATATATAAAAGAAGATACATGTGGATCTATAGATGTATTTAAAACCTATCATGTATATCTATATATACTTCTGACTATTTAAATGTTTATTAAATGATTAACAGCATAGCGAAGTAGTTAGGAGCATAGATTCTAGAAAAAGACTTCTTGGATTGTGGTTTCCCTTGGCTCCACCATATTCTTGCTGTGGTTTGTCTTCATCTGTAAATGGGGATGATAATAGTACCTCCGTATAGGCCTCTTGAGAGGATCATGTTAGTCAGTCTATGTGCAGTGTTTGCAATAGACGCCATCATCATAAGAATACTCTTTGCCGCCGTCAACCCCTCCACGATGAAAACTCCCTTGGTGAACTTCACATTTGTGCACAACTCAGGACCATGACATACAGATCAGTGTCAACCCATATGGAAAGCATTGGAGACACGTAATACCTTTCCTATTTTTAAGATGAAAATAGAAAAATAAAGATTCTTGTATTTTCTCCTTAACCCCTTGTCTCGCCTGCCCCTAGGAATATGTGGACTTGACTTTGGCAATTTCTCTTCTAGACAGCAGAGCCTTAGCTTTGTGATTGGGTCTGAATCAAGGAGGCCTGCGTTTAACTTTCGATTTCATTTCTGAACAGGTTCCTTACCTTTTTGCACTTGTCTCCCGGGATATACTGGAAATGGCTATGGCCCAAATGGATGCGTGCAACTCAGCAATATTTGCCTGAGTCGCCCCTGTTTAAATGGACAATGCATTGTGAGTCCTTTATTCTTCCTGAGGAGATAGAGTACTTGAGAATAATTTTAGTTTCACATCCACGCAATACTTTTTCTGTGATTCATGAATTTTTAGGTAATTATTAAGCTTGAGATAAGGAACTGTCAATTACTTTCCGATGAAAGGTAAGCAGTAACTTTAGTTCCCAGGAAAAACCAATGAGTTATTTTTTTCTCTTAGTGGTTTACAAAATAGCAACACAAAGCCTACAGTTTGATCTAAGTACATCCAACTTATACTTAGCAATCACCCCTTAGATGAATCAATACAAGTTAGAATACAGGAAGATACTTGTGGCTCAACACCTGTTATATCACATAGCATCACTTTCCTTTATTAGTCGGGTTGATTCATGTTGATGGTCTATCCATTGTTTTATGGCCTTATGTTTTTTTCTTACCTTAGGAAACAGTCTCTGGTTATCTTTGTAAGTGTGAATCGGGTTGGGCTGGTATCAACTGCACAGAAAACATCAATGAGTGCCTGAGCAACCCCTGTTTGAATGGAGGAACTTGTGTTGATGGCATTAATGCTTTCACCTGTGAATGCACACGTTTTTGGACTGGATCTCTCTGTCAGACTCCCCAGCAAGGTATGCTCAGTATTTCTTCGACCACAGGTGCTTACAGCTGAAAAGTATCATCCTTTTAACGTGTGCTACTGCAGAGTCTTCTGCTGAGCCTACTCTCTTGTCCAATTGCTCAAATACTTAGAGCTCAGTCTTTCCTTGCAGACATTGTATAGAATCCACGAGGTAAACGTATATCCCTATTTAAGCCAGAAGCACCTTTTCCTCAAAGGAAAAATTAAATTAGCACTTGCCATTTCCATTATGTCTATTCTGAAAATAGAATGCATGAAGGTAGTTTTCTAAGGGAGAGTTTTCTCTGCAGCAGCCATTTAATTTCCCTAGAGTATGCCCCTTAATCATGTCACGCTCCTGTTCTAGAATATACAGTGGCTCCTCACTGCCTGTTGAATAAAGATTGGGATTGTTTTTCAATTATCCTTTGGGCCCAGGCCTCACCCTATCCATCTAACCTTATATTTTACTCGTTCTCTAAAAATAGTCTCCAGACATCTTCCCTTACCACCTGACCCCATGTGCCACCCTGATGTCTCTGCTGTGTTCTTCTATTTGGGATAGTTCTCCTCCCCGACATCCTATCCAAATTCCTTCATTGCTTCCCATCCAAGTGTGTCTGCCCCTCAGGAGTAGTTCACATCCAACCTCCTCCATAAAGCCCCTTCTGACTACTTCACCCCTCACTTACTGCCCCGGATTCTGAATCAGCTCGCTTACTGAGACCTTACTATATGTTCATGTCCGTGGCAGACTCTGTGGAGAAACAAGAAAGCATAAAAGGGTGTGTCCGCATATTATCTGCTTATTTTCCAGTTGAGGAGATAAGACTAACACAAAATGGCAGAGAAGAGACAAAAACTAAAGATAAGAACTAAATCGTGTGGGGTGGACTCCAGTATCACTGAGGTAGTGAGAAGGGGAGCCAGAGAAGAGGCAAAGAGGCAGTGAAGGTCCTGGCGGAGATGAGGAGGCAACCGGACTTTGAACAAGAGCTGGGATTTGGGTGGATGAAGAAGGAAAAAGGGGGCAGGGAGATGAAAGAATGGCAGGGCTTTTGTCTCCAGTGCAATTACCCAGACCTCTCTCAATATTTCAGCAGCACAGGGTTAGAGTTTCCTAGCCTCATCCTTTATGGAGTCTCGGAAAAGCACAGTTCACCCTCTTTCCCTTTGCAGTTTGTGGAGGGTCCCTCTCAGGGATGAATGGCAGCTTTAGCTACAGGAGCCCTGATGCTGGGTATGTTCATGATGTTAACTGCTTCTGGGTGATCCGAACTGAAGGAGGAAAGGTAAGTGTCGTGTTTCCGGTCCAGTGTATATTTCATTTATACGTATGAATATGTGATCTGTGTATATATTGCATCACGTACATATAGTGACAATTCGTCTGTCACATAGTGGGGACTTACTAAGTGTCAGGCTCTGGGCTAGGCATTTTACATGCTTTGCTCTCACCTTATACTACCTCTTTGAAATAAGTGAGAGCATCCTCGTTTTATAGATGAGATCATGGAAAACACAGACGCTAAGTAGTTTTCTTAAAAAACAACAACTTCTTAACTGGTAATTGAACTAGTCAGGTTTCAAAGTCAACTTTGTCTGGTTCCAAAGTCTATGCTTCGTCCATATGGATGATTCTCTGCATGGGTGGGCCAACTGCAAGCTGGTAATGTGTAAAGTCATGTTCTTACTGAGACAGTAGTGTTTAAAAATGATGACTCGATAAAGTTGATTATTATGCACCAATGGGGACTGCTATTAAGATGATGTTCTTATCAGTGTCTTCGCTGGGCTACTGCATGTGCCCATGTGCTATGCTAATTGCTCCTCATGGATTACATCATTGTATTTTAATTCTCATAGCCCTTAGAGATAAGAATTATTATTCTCATTTTACATATCAGGAAACGGAGCCTAGAGCAGTTGAGAACTTTGTCCAGGGGCATGTGGTGTGTAAGGGTCATGCAGTGACTTGAACCCAGGCCATTCAGCGCCAGTGACTGTGAACCACGGCATGAGTGACCTTCAACTTATCTGAACCGAAGGTTTTTAGTGCTTTTATCCCCAATATTAATTATTCACCTTTTCCCAATATTTATTTCTCAACCAACTCCTAGACTCACTGAAATAAAGTTGTATAGCTGAATAGGTAAGGTGTTCCTTGAAGTCCTCTTAACTTTTTCCAGCAAACTAATGTTATAGATGTCACAGTACAAGGTCAGAAAATATTTTTTTCCCTTGAGAAGGCAGGACTCTTTGGGCTCTGGTAACCCCACAATAGATAAACTTCAAAATCAATTTCCCAGTGGGTATGTTATGTTAATTTCCTTCCCTCCATTTAGTTTTTATGAATTCTATTTCCTGACATTGAAAACACTTTTTTTCAAGAAAAAATTACTTTGTGAAAAAATATTGATACTTGTATTGTCCATTTGTAATAAAATTCACTCTGTTTTTCTTGATTATTATGATTTTCTATCTTTTGATCCCCACTACAATTTACATAATATAATGGAGGTTATTTATAAATCATGATAGTTCAATTCATGAACATTTATTTGATTTGCATTGAAATTGCTTCAAGGGCAAACATGATGCAAATGTTGGGTAACAGATCTTAAAAATACCCAGGCATAGAATTTCAAAAATATCCTGATATCCTTTTTTCATTAGTTGAAGGCTGTTGTGGTTTTAGGTCATAATGAAAATTAAAGTCAACAGCCTTCTTTTGGTTGTTTGGCTGTTTTAAATGAGTCTGTGAATACAAAATTGTTTGTATATATGTGTAATTAACTATACTACTATATTTGTACATTCTAATGTTTTAACTTGGAGACACATTTTTGTGTTTATTCTCCCCTACTTATATGCTCAGAACTCTTCATATTTCCCCATAAGAGTAATTCTCTTAATTACTCATCTCTTAATGATGTGCAATCACTGAAGACTTGTACTGCACACAAGTCTACACTATGGCTGCTCAGTCTATACCTGAGGTTGTCAATCTGGGCTGGGCATCAGTATCTTGTTGAGAGGTTCAGAGGCCCCTAAGGAATCAGCCTCTTTGGGGTCAGTTATGAACCCCTGTATGTGTGCTACAGGTTGTTCAGGTGATCAAGGTATAAATTCTTGTGAAAGGCAGTATCAGTGAAATTTAACTCAAGGTAGATTTTTCAAATGTCCAATGCATTTTAATGATTTGGAAGCATCGTCAGTTATACATTTGAAGTACCTTAGTTTAATAAACTTAGCAGTTTAATGAAATCTAGGTAAATCTAGTTCATTAATCCATTGAATAACAGCTCAAGGGGTGTGAAATTTTGGTTATGCTAGATAAGTAAGTTCCAGAGATCTGCTGTATAACATTGTGCCTATAGTTAACAGTACCGTATTGTATACTTCAAAAAATTTGTTGAGGGTAGATTGTGTTCTTACCATGAGAGAGAGAATGAAAGAGAGAGAGAGAGAGAGAGAGAGAGAGAGAGAGAGAGAGAGAGAGAGAGAGAAGAAGGAAACTCTGGGAGGTATTGGATATGTCTATTATGTTGATTGTGGTGATGGTATCGCATGCATTTGCATGTGTCCAAATTCATCAAATTGTACACATTAAATATGTGCAGTTCTTTTTATCAATTATACCTCAATAAAACTGTTAAAAATCTATTTAATTAACATTAAGATTTTGGCACAATTGGTTATGCATCTGGGGGAAAATGGAATTTTACCTCACTCCAAAAAAAGGAGTTTTGATATATTTTGACATTAGTTGAAGTTAGGTCTAAGCGTTTTTAATACAAATTGTTTAATAAGTAGGATTTTCAGATGTATTTGTGGATTGTTAGAAAATTATAGATCTATCTCTTGAAAGTGACTCCCTATGAATGCTTTCTAATTAGTGGGAGAAATCCTTTAGTATTAACATAGGAATTAAAATATATTGTGGCCTTTACGTTTTTAGGTGCTGCGTATCACTTTCACGTTTCTCCAGTTAGAATCAGTGAACAATTGTCCACATGAGTTTCTTCAGATTCATGATGGCGATTCCTCTGCAGCATTTCAACTTGGAAGGTTCTGTGGCTCCAGGCCCCCTCAAGAACTCCTCAGTAGTGACAATGCTCTCTATTTTCATTTCTATTCTGAACATTTAAGAAATGAGAGAGGCTTTACAATAAGATGGGAAACACAGCAACCAGGTAAGTGTCAACATGGAGAAAAAGAAAGCAAAATCTTGAGGTTATTTAATGTCTTTGATTAATAGTAAAAGTTAGGTTACATTAGATATTTGGAGATCCAGTGTTATGATATTTTCATAACTATTTTTAAATCAAATAAATCTATAATGAATTTGTATTTGATTTTGTATTCAGAGATAATAAACTGTGAATGAAATAAAAGAGATTAAAAACAATGAGTCTTAATGGGTCCCTCAGGAAATTATTGAGCGGCGTTTTTGTAAGTTCAACTAGTAAGTTATTGTAGGGCTGTTGTTGAGGACACTGTCCACTCCTTCACTTAGTATTCCTTATCTTAATGGTTATTTGATAATTTGTTTGTTGTTATTGTTGTTTTTTGGTACTCTGTTTATCAAAAAAACTTTCTACTATGAAATTTTTAAACATACAAAAATGTAGAAAGAACAATATACCAAACCTTCAATTCATTTTTCAATAGATCTGTGGATCTACTTCTGGAATTTCTCATTTTTGCTCTTGGTCTATTTATCTGTCCCTGTGCTACATTGGTTCAATTACTGACTCTTGAAATCTAGTAGTGTAGCTTTTTTCTTTTAATATAGAGTAGGTCCTTTACATGAAATATGAATGTTAGAATCAATTTGTTAATGCCCCCCAACAATCTGCTGGGATTTTGTTGGATTGCCTCTCTATTTATTTAGTTCTCTTTTAATTTATCTTAGCAATGGTTTATAGATTGCAATGTTTCCTTATTCCATATATTTTGCTAGTTTTTTTCTAGATATTTCATATTTTATGTTATGTTAAATTACATTATTTTTCTAAGATTTAATTTTCTATTTGTTAGTATATTTGTATCCCCCTTATTATGAATGAGGTTGAATCTCTTTTCATATGTATAAAGGACATCTGCATTTTTTTCAGTGAACTTTGTGTCTCTTTTTTTTTAGAAGCTCTTCATATATTAGGGATATTAACTTAATTATATATTACATTTTTCCCAGTTTGCCATTAACATTTCACTTTGCTCTTGGTAGTTTAATTTTTTTACCCATATGATAATTTTTAAGCACTAAGTTTTGAAAACACCTCTTTTTCTGAGCAACTGAGATATTTTCTCATTAGGAGCAATGAGAATCATGTAACTGATTTGTTTCACTTTTTACCTTGGTGGCAAAATATTTTTCTAAATAACCTGCATAGCTATGTAAATCTCATATCTTGCATATCTGAAATGTCACCTTTAGTTTTTCCCCTAATTTATATTTACCGCTGTCTAGATTTTTATTTAGTATTTTTATTTTTTGATTTTGCAGTAGCACCTCTCATTAGACACCACAGGTTTGTTGTTAAATAAATGTGGTTATTAATAAAGAAAAGATTCTTCCAGTCATTGATACGCAACTTTACGGGGCTGGTGGGGTGTCATGGAGGTGGGAGTATAGTAGGCCCTTTACTCACTTCATCTCTGGGCAAGTGGCTCAACCACCATAGACATCTGAATTTCTTCATTTGTAAAATGAATGTTTTAACTATATCACAATGTTAAGAAATCTTCTCAAATAAAAATTATGTAGTGCTTAACTATTCTAATATATAAGTGATCTGGTTTGTAGAAAGACAGAGGCTAACAGAAGTTCAGAATTTTGAAAGAGTTTATATACAGAATGAATCTCCCTCCAAGTGAAAGAAAAATGAATCTATCATCCATTATTTGTCCCTTAGTTCAGCACTGTATTTTAAATCATATCACCGTATGATGGCTGATAAGCACAGAACTCAGTGCATGGGTGATTCGATGATTTATCAATTGGTACTTCTAGATTTGTAAATTTATCAGACTGGAAAACTGAAAAAGTCTTGTTTAATTTACAAGGGTGTCCAAAATTATACATAATGATTTAAATGAAGTAGGGCTTCTCACAGCGAGGGCTATGATAATTCTACGTGAATTATAACTTGTGTATAAATATAAAACTAGTTTTTTTTTCCTTCTTATTTTAGAGTGTGGAGGTGTACTGACTGACACTTATGGTTCTATTACGTCTCCGGGATATCCTGGAAACTATCCCCCAGGAAGAGACTGCGTCTGGAAAGTTGTAACCAGCCCCGGCCTTCTGATAACGTTCACTTTTGGGACCTTGAGTCTGGAGTATCATGATGATTGCAGCAAAGACTACCTTGAGGTAAACTTCTAGTTAGTAACCTATCATGCTATGATTAGAACTCAGAGAACTATGGTTTGGTGATGCCCAGGGATGACCACTGTTGATTAGCAATAGTTGGATGTGTTCTTCTTCAATAGGCAGCCAATGTCTAAGCCTGGCTAATATTCTTCATTGTGCCCGCTTGTTACTTCTTCTGGGCGCCATTCAAATCTGGAAAAGAGACTGCCTTGCTTTCCCCTGTCATTTCCTGGAAGCCCAGGGCCCATGGGAATGACAGAATTTATGAAACACTTAAGTAATGGCTGTTTTCTCCAATGTGGATTTAAATCCCCGTGGTCTGTGGCAAACTGACAAGATATTTCACAAAGTGACCACAGTGCTCCGTGAAGAAAAATAATAATGATTGTGTTGAAATGAACTGATAAAGGATGAGCCTTACTAGAATATACTGAGAATTGTCACTGTGAGGAGAGGGGTCAGCTTGTGTCCCTCCTGCTTGCGTTAGCAAAAGATTGAACTATGGGGGAAGAAAAAAGACTGTTACAGTCAAATGCCACATGCATGTAGGTATATAAAAAATTTGCTCTCCATTTGTAGACTGAAAAGATCATTGAGAAGATTGAGTTCTTATATTGTTCCTGTCTTAGATAAATTCCAGTACCCCTTGCGGTAGTGATAAAAGACACCATGCTTTTCCAAGCCCATTAGAGAAGAAAGGAATGCTATGGAATTATTCATAAAGGGTAGAAGGGCACCGCTATCAAATGGGGATCTCCACGAGTTAAAGCCATTAGTGATTTAGCAGTGGTGATGGATTTGAAACCTTTGGGAATCATTGCAAGATTTACCTTGCCCTGGAAAATTTCAGCAAGACAGTCTTTTGAATGTTGACATTAAAGTGAATTTTCTGGAAATTAATTTTCAATAAATCCCATCAAATTAAACTTAGAAGCATTTTTTTTCATTCCTACATATTAATTCGGGTACACATATAATAGAAAATATCAATCACTCCCCAATATTGAAATGCCTTTCATTTGTCTACATCTACAATCCATCAAGGAAGGAGTTAAAATATAGGACTAAAGTAATGCTGCCCTATAACTCTGCTACCAATAGGAAAAGTAATTTGGACAAAATTTGCCACATTAAAAGATTATGTCGTCCTTTTACTGCCTTGGTATTCTATGTATTACACAATTTGCAATTATAACACAATTATGGAGAGGTTAACATGATTATTTAACAGATTAAAAAGCAATAATTAAAAAAGGATTTATAAGGGCACATATTCATTGTTGTGGTACTTAATTATTAAATTTGTATCTTTTAAATTCATCATGCCATATTTTTGTTGTGTCTAACCTGACTTCACCTTTTCCACCTCTGATAGTCCTGAATACCTAGACCAAGCTGTGAATCAGTTGATATTGCTGGCATTCATTCTACTATTTTCTTTGCATATATTCATCTTCTTTTTCTAGATTACTGGGGATTCATAATTGTAAAACAAATGTCCGGGGTTGGGAAACCTGGGAAAGAAAACACTGAGATTGATTAGTAACATCATGAGAAAAAAATCAAAGTATATATCCAGTCTCTGAACTGAAATTCAGACAGAGATAAGACATCAGGGATGATGGGAGGAGTCTGTCCTCTCCTGAACCCCAGCCTCGTGTTAGATATATAACGTATTTCGCTGTGAACAATGTGCTTCCATGTATAATGTGCACCCATATTTTTGGCCCAAAATTTCAGGGAAAAAATATTTGTTTTAATTTTTTAGTTAAAATATTTTATTTGTTTACATTCAGGTACTTGTTTTTTGTATTATAAAGGAATTTTAGCATTTTTTTAACATATTATGGTACAAGAAATTTTATGTAACAAATAATTGCAAAACATAAGAACAGATACAAGGTACAAGAAATCTTATGTATCGGTAACAAATTTATGATATTTATGCATCAAGAAGGCCAAGGTCTTTTTGTCGTTCGTCGCAAGTTCAACAAAACCAATTATTGTATTCCAGGGTATTATTTTGCATACAGAAAATGTTATTGATTTCTAGAGTTATACTTTTAACTCATAAGCATAAATTAAAGAATTAAAAACATATATATAGATATGGAATTAGTACTATGCATGTATAATGCGCATCCTTATTTTTCCCTCACAAAGTTGGGCAAAAGCAGTGTGCATTATACATAGCAAAATACATTACATATATGTGAATGGAAAACCTCCCAGAGCCATTGCTTTTAAATGACGGGTTTTCTGAAGTTAATGTATAAAGTGATTTAGGCTATTAAAACCTGACCATTAGAGCTTAATGGTTCACTTTTTTTGTTTTAGATTCGAGATGGCCTTTTGAGTCAGGACCCTGTTCTTGGGAAATTCTGCACCACTCTCTCTGCCCCACCACTTCAGACCACAGGCCCCTTTGCCAGAGTCCATTTTCATTCTGACAACCAGATTAGCGACCAAGGCTTCCATATCACCTACTTCACATCACTGTGTAAGTAACCTGGTAATTGGGAGCTTAAGATGAATGACAAGGACAGTGCTATACTTATACCTGTTTTATTTTTTAATGTGATGCTGCAGATGACTTCCTTTCTTAGACTTATCACATGTGTTTGTAACCATTTCTCTCATAGTTCCAGATTTTTTCTTTATCTTCACAATGTTCTATTATTTGTGCTACAATACCCCTCGATCCCTAAATTATGGTAGACATTGTGAGGCACCTGGTATTAAATAATTCAGACATCCATTCCCTAGCTGTTATTCAGTGCTTTGTTGTGAGAGATGATGTTCATGAGAGAAATTCTGTCTGTCTCAACATTTGTCAGGTTTTATTGCTGTTATGCCCTGAATTTGCACTGATGCTTTAAACCAAACCAACGAGCCAACAAAAAAACAATGAAATGATCTGTGATTTTTATTTCAGGGCTATAGAGGATTTTGTTCTTAACACACATCATTGTGTCTTGATAAGAGGTCACAGGAAACAAAAATACCATATAGGCCTCAATATTAGGAAAAATAACAACAAACATCTTTTTCTTGTTCTCTTTCTCCATTTACTTTGGCTTCAGACTGAATCTGCAGCCGACCGCCCATAATTTGTATAATCCATACCTGTTTTCTCTGCAACCAACTCCTCTGACCACCTCTTGCTATTCTGTATTCATTATTTCTTTAATCTGATTAATTTTTCTACTTATATGTTCTTACACGTATTTCATACACTGCCTCAGATCTCCATGGAATGAAGGAGATTACAAATATATTTAAAAAGCAATTGGTAGAAGAGGATGTTAGGTGGGAAGTCAGATCACACATCTCTAACACCTGTTTCTTTAGGCAGTACCCAGACGTCCCTGAAGCACACGTCAAACTGGGAATCTTGTCATTAGATAAGATATATAAACATATTAGCCTGTACAGGGTGAATCAGGGGGCATATGATTGTGTGTGTGTACGTGTGTAAGTTTTTAAAACCTGAGCCAGAGGAATGGCCGTCCTCATGACCCTTTCTTTCTCTTCCCTGTTCTCTTCAGCGGATCTGCATTGTGGAGGGAACTACACAGACCCGGAGGGCCTTCTCTCTGAGGACTTGTCAGGACCTTTCACTCACAACCAACAATGCATCTATATTATCAAGCAGCCCGTGGGAGAACAAATACAGGTCGCCTTCACCCACGTGGAGCTGGAAGGTCAGAGTGGCTGTTCTCAGAGTTACATTGAGGTAACTTTTACTACTCCGTGGCCCTTAGATGATGTTTTTCAACTTTTTTTTTGTTCTGTAAAGCAGTGGTCTTCAAATGGTTGTTGGGCCAGCAGCACCCAGATCATCTGGAATGTAATTCTGTACCCTGTCCCAGACCAACTGAGTCAAACCCTCTAGGGGTAGGCTCAGCAATCTGTTTTAACAGGCCCGTCAAGTAATTCGGACGCAGGCTAGGGTCTAAAGACAGCTATTCTAGAGAGCATGGAAAAATTTGCCAAAAATAGATCTACGGATGGTGAAACAGGAGATTTGTAATGGAATAATAGCAAAGGACAAAAATGAAAGCTAAGACCGGAAACTCGTAATAATGCTAAATTACAAGCGATTAAACTGAGCCCTAATAACGAAGGTGACTGCAAAGAAGTAAGACTAATAGGATTCACTAATAGGATACAGATTTCAGAGGTTGTCCAGGACAATTTTATATGTGATGGAGCTCAAGCCAGAAGAGTAAAAGGATTTGCCCAGGTGAGCTAACTAGTCAGTGGAGAGAGCTAAGTTAAAGCATTGAATAACTCTTGTTTTAAAGTTTAGATTTTTTTTTTCTTCATTCGTTCTGCTTACTCTCCTTCAGAAAACTCTAATTCTGATTTAAGTGTGTGTGATGGTTGTAACAAGAGTATCTGAAACAAAAAGGCAGTTTTTGTTTGCCTGGCCTGGTATTTCTTTTGCTTAATTATTGGTCAAGCCACAAATTAAAGTGCTGAGCAAGAGAAACAAAATACTTTCTGTTGAGCGCAATCATTTTGTATAAACTCAGAGAGGCACTGACAATTTTGTTTGCTCATGTAAGTTAGACCAATTTATTTTTCCAGGAAAAACCTATATAACCTATAACCTCTTACCTCCCTCACATGTAGAGAGAAGAAACAGAATTTTAGCATAAGATCTAGACTTAGCTGAAAAGTGAAGTCCATTGCCCATGGTACCACAGCAATATATATTTTTAAACTCAGAGATTTTTTTTTTTTAAATTTCGGATAATGAGGTGAATGTGTCTATTCATTCAATTTGTGTTTTCTAAAATCACTCACAAGGTACATTAATGTTTTATGCTGTGGAGCAATTTTAGATATTTTTTGTATATAAAAATTAAACATCTGTCTTCCAACGTCTTTTTTTTTAACTTTGAGAACAGTAAAAATAGCTCACACATAGAGAATACTTACTATGCACCAGGTGCTCTTCTAAGACTTTACAATACTGTAATAAATTAAACAGATAACAGCTACTGTCTCCTAACTGCCTGTCAGATATGGTACATGTTTTACATGAGTTAAATTCATTGAATCTTCACAGTCATTATTCCTATGTTTGCTACTAGGAAACTGAGGCCCAGAGAAGTTGTTACTTGCCCATGGTTGCATGTCTGGCGAGTGGTAGAGCTAAAAATTGAATTTACCAGTTCCAGTTGTACTGTTCTCTGATAGGAATAAAAATGCAACAGTGTAGCTACAACTATAAGAGGCAGCTCACCTTCACTAGGCAGGAAGCTCTCATGAATTTCACAGTTTCATTAACTGGCTTCCTGGTCACAGGACTATAACATGGATCCAATGCTTTTCTCAGGTAGGCAAAAATGTAACTAATTTTCAGGGAAATCTGAGTATATATCCTTTCTGGTGGTTCTACAGGCTCTCAGGAGTTATCAAAGCACCTGGAAGGATATATCCTCTCTGACTTTGCAGTACACTTTAACCGGATTTCACTAAGGAGTTACATAAATTCCTCTGAATTAATTGTTCTGAAAAGTTATCACACACACACACACACACACAAATCATAGAACTAGCATGGAAAGATTTAACTTTGTAAAACAGAATGGCAGAATATTTTGTAGCCAGAAAGCAATTAGAGTTGATTCATCTAAGTTCTTATTTTAGTTCAGTCATTCGATGACTGTATAACCTGGGACAATTCTTTGGATGCATGAGACCCTGTCTCTGTAAGATGCTCTACCTATTCCTCCAACCTTTGTGAAGGTAAATCAAGACATGAATGATAAAAGAATCTTGAAGAATTTAAAATATTATACAAATGCAAAGTTTTCCCAGGCCAAATTTCCAACTCCTGCCGTGAACTTCTCAGTTCAGAGGCAGCTGATGAGACCCCCTCATGGTTGGCCACTGAAGCGTCAACATTCTG
>NW_017731733.1:1405315-1406394 GCF_001890085.2 Hipposideros armiger
GGTTGGCCACTGAAGCGTCAACATTCTGAGTTGCACACACATCAACAAAGTCTTTATCAAATTTCCCTCAAGGGTTGTTGATGGAAAATGTAAAATAGCTCTATTATTAGAAGAATAGGTCATGCATAGTAAGTTGAATAATTGAATGGACTTTTCTATTATATCCTTGACCATCCTAAAGGAATACAACCAATTAATTTGTAGAATTTTAGCACCATCAAGGGCTTCAGCGGTCATCTAATCTGAATCCTTAATTTTACAAATGAGGAAATTGAGGTCACAAATGTCATATTCTAGTGATTGTCACAATGGGATTTAGATATACCTACATGGGATTCTAGACAGACCTATATTGACTTAGATCAAAGTTCTTGCCATTAAATCAAATCTATCTATTTGGGAAAATCTGTGAACTAAGCCCATCATTTAAAAAGTAGATCCACCTCTTTTCATGTCCTTCTGATAGTGGGTATGGAAGAAGGTGATACCGGAGCCAAACTCAGATGACATTATTATGATTCAGTATGGTAGTTTGATTTTTAAAAGGTATACCTAAAAACTGAAATGTTTAAGCAAAGGAATTAAAAAAAAATATCTTGTTACCATGTGAATATGTCCTCTAAGTGAAAATTAAGATAGCATTGCCTAGTGTATCTCTTTCATGTATAGTGTGGATTTGAAAGGCTTTTTGCTCAGAGAGCTCCGTAAAAATAATTTATTTGAGAAGACAATTTAACTAAAAAAGATAATAAATGTGTTATTGCCCAGACCCAGTGTAGCATAGCTTTCATTTTTTTTTTTTTTTCCAAACAAAAAGCACACATTTATGTATTAATTCTTGGATTTATATATCTCTAGCAACTAAATTTGCTAGAAAACACAGATTGCCCATGGGTGGTGTGATGTGGCTGGTAACAAAAGAGTGTAAAAACAATTAGTTCACTTGTTTTTGCCTAAGAGAGCTTTTAAAGTGTATAGAACAATTCAATGCAGCATCTTTCCAGAATTAAAAGCAGCACCTCTCATTAATATTTCACAAGGGATTTAAGCCATCAGAGCTGTGAGTGAAAGACACATAA
>NW_017731733.1:1408834-1411075 GCF_001890085.2 Hipposideros armiger
GACTAGTAATATCACTCTATTAATTAAAAGAGGTCATTCATTCATTTATCTGTTCATTCTCTATTTGTCAAATAACTTAGATGCCAGGCACTGCGGGGTGGGGGATGGTAGGGGGCGGGTGTGTCAAATAGCCAGATATTAAACAAGTAAGCACACAACTACATACTTTCAACTTAGGGAAAGTATCGTGAAGGAAAGAATCACGACTATGAGAGAATAACTGGGCTCCTGACTTGAATTGCATGGTCAGGGGCAGCTCCCCTGAGGATGTCACATCTGGGGTCTGAAGGTGAGAAGGAGCTAGCAATGCCAAGAGCCAAGAGAAGAAGGATTCCAGGCTACAGGTGCCAGCATAGCCTTAGAGACTGAATTGAAAAAAACAAAACAAAAAAACCCAAAAAAACTTCACAAACTCAACGTAGACTAGTGTGGCTGGAATCACAAAGGAGAGGAGGAGAGTAACGAATTAGGCAGGAGCTGGATCTTACATGGCTTTGCAGGTGGAAGGAAAGAACTTAGCTTTGCTAAAATACAAGGGAACAATGGGAATGTTCCTAGTACAGTGCCTGGCCCGCCAGTGAATGAATGGTTGCTGGAAGTTAGCATGATGATGATGATGATGATGATGACGATGGTGATAGGGAAGAGAAGGTGACATACTGGAGTCCGCCGTCACGTAGGGACACACTTTTAGGTAAAACTAGACATGTATTCGTGATTATAGAAAAGCAGATTTAAAAAAAAGAAATCAGAAAAAGGATAAGTGCGTTAATAGAGCTATTTGAAGTAGCACTCTTTCATGAGGCATAAAAGGTTTTAAAATTTTGATTATGAAATTATGAAACAGAATAATGTATAATCAAGGAGAATAACCTGAGAAAATAATTTCTAGTCCCTGTGTAGCTTCTCTCATCTCTTGTGCCTCGCCTGCTTTAGTCTCTCCTTTGGGGTGGGGCCTCACCCCGTTTGCTGTGTACCCAGACCAACCCAAGGCTGGTTTCCAGGACCCCATCTTTATTTTATAAGGGGCACTTCAACCCGAAGCTCATTTCACAAGAAGCCACACGGTAGGGTTCCGTGTTCAGCTCCTGGTTGTGTTAAGCCCAACTACCAGCATATTTGGTTTGCTTTGAATTAAAATGTAATACTTAAATAGATTTTGACATNGGTTCCGTGTTCAGCTCCTGGTTGTGTTAAGCCCAACTACCAGCATATTTGGTTTGCTTTGAATTAAAATGTAATACTTAAATAGATTTTGACATCGTTATATAAGAACAAATCTGGACACAGTAGATACAAACAAATGAACACAGGCACTAAGATGTGGCTTTGGGACCTGATTCATTACAGATGCTAAAGCTTACTCCTGACTGGGCCCTAGAGCTCGCATTAAAAATTTCAGATAAACTGTGTCTTTTGGCCCAGTTAAGTTTAGCTTTCACTATAGGCTAAAAATCGTGGGTCAGAGGTTCTGTATTGGGTCTCTGGGCCCGAAACAATCAATGTTAGGTGGATGAATAAGTGACACAATGAAAAACCTGGGCCTGGTCCGCAGAGCACTAGGAATACTGAATTGGTCCCTGTTGTGTCTTTGCATATGTGATCCACTGTCACCAGTGAATTTGGTGTGACACCTCTGCAAGTGATCGTGGCATGACTTCACCTGATTTCTAAGAAAAAAACTCTGTGAATACAAATCAGATTGAACTGAGTCACCTTTCTCTAGATTAAGCCGTCATAACAAATAGTAACAATAAAATAGGCAAAAACAATAACAAGAAAGAATTTCTGTGGCTCGTAACAATGTACGTTATTCTTTGCTCATGTTAACGCTTTGATTTGGGGTCAGTCACAGCTCTGCTGATCTGTCCCCTGTCCCATCAGTCCCTGGGACCCAGGCTCTTGTTCTCGTGAGCAGGACGAGTAAGAGATGATTGAATCATCGTGCAATGACTCCCAACGCTTCTACTTGGAAATTGGTATATCACTTTTGCTCCCAGTCTGTGGGGCAAATGGCCGAGCCCACAGTCAGTGGGAAGGATAAGTCTTTATTCTCCATGGGGAGGCATTGCAAGTCACACAGCAGTGAGCGTAGTAGGGAAATAATATAATCAGAGTGCACAAGTACAAAGGAAAAGATGTTTTCTTTTTTTTTTTTTTTTCCAGGGTAGGGAGTTGCAGTTTCCTAAGTCCTAGCATATTCAATGCAAGATGTGCTGCAACAGTATTAGGGGTCACTTT
>NW_017731733.1:1412260-1414005 GCF_001890085.2 Hipposideros armiger
GTTAGAAGTGGAGTTAAGGAGTCCAAAACTATGAACACTTTGAAGACTCCTGATACATATTAGTAGAGTATTTTCCAGAAATTTGTACTTCCGTCAGTTAGGGATGGGAGTAACTTACGTTACCACATCCCCACCAGCTCTGTGAGTCATCCTTTTAAAATCTTCCCTTTTCTGGCCATTTCTCTTAGCCTGGATAATCCTTTCAATCTCAGCTCAAGGGTTATTTCCGCTGAGAAATAGCCCATAATCCCCTGTATGGGTTCAGAGTTTTGGGTTAAGTCAAGGGTTCTCTAAACTAAGACCTTTTTATATCACCTTTCACTTTTCTGAAATGAAATTCATAGATGATATAACCTCACTACATGCATTAGATAAAAATATATAAAGTTGTTAAGTTTACAATTTAGGAGAAAAATAATTTTAAAATATATTTATTTCAGTATGTTAAAAGCCTTGGCTCCCTGAATTACTGTGAATGCCACAGGACAAACACAGGCTGACATGGCTGTGTAGGTTGGTGACAAATTTTCTGAAATGGTGACTAACTCTTGGTCCCTAGCCACTAACTGCCAAAAGTGCCCTGGTCACCATTGTGCTAATAATTAAAACAAAACAAAAAAATGCCTTCACAGATTTCCAAAGTGCCTAATTTTGATATTTATTGAGAACTATTGTGTTAAGTAATAATACAGTACCCTGCACTTTCCAAACATGACATTCATGCTTTAAAAAACAAAAACAAAAGCGTGCTTGCTTGTTGTAAGCTCCTTGTGAGCGGTGATTCTCTCACAGTGCTGTCACCAGGACAGGCCCGGGCATTACCAATGCCTTGATAATGTTTATTGAGGAGATGAATTAATATTGGGTTGTCGGAAAAGTCATGACGCATTTTTGCAATGAAAAACACAGAAAAAATATGTCATGACTCTTCCAAACCAATATTTGGATGGCTAGATCTTCCAAAACAATTCTATGTGACGTAGTAGCATGGATCTCCATGGACTAATTCCTGATTTTGGGGTGAAACCTCTAGTGTGAGGAACAATAGCTGTTCTTTAGTCCACATTTTCTATTTTTAGGCATTTTGCTACAGCATGCACACTTGTTTATTTGCTTCAACAATGTCTTGAGCTAGGCTTAAATGTAGTAACTTGTTAAAGTTGTTAAGGGAGGAGGTTTGGGACAAAGTTGGGAATTGAACCCAGGTCTATATGACTCCATAGACTGTGTTCGTGGTCACTACATTATAAGACAGACTACTGATGAAAACAAATGCTCTTTAGTATCTGAAAAACAACTTTCTTTTGCTCCTCACTTTCTAAGAGTTTTGTTTCTAATAAATAGGAATGCTAGCAAACTTCCTGACACCTCTGGAGATACATAGTGTATCTTATAGGATCTGTTGATGAACTTTATTTGTAATTTGTCATTTTAAACAATCATTGCATTACTCTTATTCTCATATTTCATTGGGTATATAAGCCTAACAATGGACTGAAGTCACTCCTCTAGAACTGTGTTTAGGAGTTTTGTATCTGTATTAATAGGTGAGATCAATTGATGGCTTTCATTTGTATGCTCTATGTTGGGATATGGTAAGGTGGTTCTGAGAAAAATTAGTTGGGGATTGTTCCATGTTTGAGGGTGCCTTAGAAGAGATTATATATAGGAATTACCTGTTTCTTAGAAGTTTACAATAGCTTACCAGGTAGAACGTCTTCTGGGAGGTTTTTTGTTTTTTGTTT
>NW_017731733.1:1414830-1415799 GCF_001890085.2 Hipposideros armiger
TTCTGTTTAGGTTCGAGATGATGCAACCTTACTTGGAAAAGTCTGTGGCAATGAAACCCTCTCTCACATTAAATCCATTACTAATAGTATTTGGATCAGGCTTATAATGGATGCTTCCGTTGTAAGAGCTAGTTTCAGAGCTGCTTATCAAGTTGGTAAGAAAACATATGCCTTAGTTTTTAAATGTCTAACTTCCCTGATTGTAACATTTTAATTTCTTAGATACATTTAGTCATTTTATGTCCTCAAGTGGCAAGGGAAAAAAATCCTAATTCTAATGTCACGTTCCATTATATTCTTGTGCATAATTAGACTTTGCAATAAAATTGAGGGCAAGGATCATTTCTCTCTGGATAAACACTTCTATCACTTTCATATTTACAGCTTGTGGAGGCGAATTAACTGGAGAAGGGGTCATTCGCTCGCCCTTTTATCCTAATGTGTATCCAGGAGAAAGAACTTGCAGGTGGACCATCCACCAGCCCCAAAGCCAAGTAGTTCTTCTCAACTTCACTGGCTTTGAAATGGGAAGTTCTGCCCACTGTGACACAGATTATATTGAGGTAAGAATTAAACACCTCTGAATATTTGTATTTGGTTGTATATGATTACAAATGTTATATTATCTTCAAATCAGTTATATGAAACAAAACTAGTTTGTACAGACCATTATCTGTTATGAATATGGATATAAGAACCCTCAACAAAATACTAACTAACTGAATCTAGCAGGATATAAAGAGGATTATACACCAAGACCGAGTGGGATTTATCTCCAGGATGCAAGGTTGCCAGACATCCAAAAGTCAGTTAATGTAAATGGAATTGAAAAAAAAAAAAGCCACATGATTACCTCAATAGATGCTGAAAATGCACTTGACATAGTCCAATACTTTTTCATGATGTAAATACTCAACAAGCTAGCATAGAACGGTACTTCCTTAATCTGATAAAGGGTATCTGTAAAAA
>NW_017731733.1:1418253-1445993 GCF_001890085.2 Hipposideros armiger
ATTATTATTCATAATAGCCCAAAAGTAGAAACAAATCTAAGTGTCCATCAACTGATGAATGCATTCATAAAATGTGGTATAGTCATACAATGGAATATTGCATGGCATTAAAAATGAATGAAGTAATGACACCTGCTAAACATGGGTGAACCTGGAAAACATTATGCTAAGTGAAAGAAGCCAGTCACAAGAGACCACGTCTTGTACGACTCCATCTATTTGAAATGCAGAATAGACAATCCATAGACAGAGAAAGTAAATTGGTGGCTGCCTGGGGCTGGGATTTGAGGGGAAAGAGGAGTGATGGCTAATGAGCTTGGAGTTTCTTTCGGGGTGACCAAAATGTTCTGAAATTGGCTTTTACTATTTTAATAAAACCATTTCAGAGATTCTTGAAGTAGTCTTCCAAAATAAATATCTAACAAAATAAATATTTGAATATTTGTTTTTTACTTAGATTGGTAGCAGTTCCATTTTGGGTTCTATTGAAAATAAAAAATATTGTGGCACAGAAATACCTTCATTTATAACATCTGTGTACAATTTTCTTCATGTCATATTTGTGAAAAGTTCTTCTACTGAAAATCATGGTTTCATAGCCAAGTTCAGTACGGCAGATTTGGGTGAGTGATTTTCTCTTGGGCTTATGTCAGAATAAGTGAACAATGGAAATAAATTATTATGAAAAATTAATCGACACTGTACATGTGTAGTCACCTACACTGTAAAAATTTTAAAGTACGCTCAAAAGCAAAATATATATATTTCTGAATCAGCAACTATCAATAGTTAATTGATTTCTATTAATAAGAGTAAAACTAGATTTCCTGAGGGGGCATATAAGGAATATTTTTTCTTTTTGAGCTTTTAAGAGGCTATGATCAGATTATTTTATTTTGTATTTCAGGTAGCTTGTTGGTTGCTTGTTTCTGACAATTATTATTTTTATTTTAACAGCATGTGGAAAAATTCTGACAGAGCCCACAGGAATCATTCAAAGTCCTGGCCATCCAAATATCTACCCCCATGGTGTTAACTGTACCTGGCATATATTAGTGCAACCTGGCTACCTGATTAATCTGATATTCAAGAGATTTCATATGGAGTTTCATTACAATTGCACAAATGACTACCTGGACATTTATGACACTGGTTCTAAGACATTTCTTGGGAGGTGAGATTATTTCGTTTTGAGGGTTTTTGTAACACAAAAATTTTCTTGCTTCAGTGAACGTTGGTAAAAACCCTTATGTTATAAAAACGAGGTGAGATCAACATGCTTCTCAATGACCTTTTCTACATCACTACCCTGTAGCACTGGCTTTTCATAATTAAGTCTGGGCATCCATGTGCATCCATGAAGGCACCACTGAAACCAAGGTAATGCACACATCCGTTACCCCCAACACCTTCCTGCCTGTGATGGTTCCTCACTTCTGCCCCTTGTCCTCCTCCCTAGGAAACCANAGTTAATTGATTTCTATTAATAAGAGTAAAACTAGATTTCCTGAGGGGGCATATAAGGAATATTTTTTCTTTTTGAGCTTTTAAGAGGCTATGATCAGATTATTTTATTTTGTATTTCAGGTAGCTTGTTGGTTGCTTGTTTCTGACAATTATTATTTTTATTTTAACAGCATGTGGAAAAATTCTGACAGAGCCCACAGGAATCATTCAAAGTCCTGGCCATCCAAATATCTACCCCCATGGTGTTAACTGTACCTGGCATATATTAGTGCAACCTGGCTACCTGATTAATCTGATATTCAAGAGATTTCATATGGAGTTTCATTACAATTGCACAAATGACTACCTGGACATTTATGACACTGGTTCTAAGACATTTCTTGGGAGGTGAGATTATTTCGTTTTGAGGGTTTTTGTAACACAAAAATTTTCTTGCTTCAGTGAACGTTGGTAAAAACCCTTATGTTATAAAAACGAGGTGAGATCAACATGCTTCTCAATGACCTTTTCTACATCACTACCCTGTAGCACTGGCTTTTCATAATTAAGTCTGGGCATCCATGTGCATCCATGAAGGCACCACTGAAACCAAGGTAATGCACACATCCGTTACCCCCAACACCTTCCTGCCTGTGATGGTTCCTCACTTCTGCCCCTTGTCCTCCTCCCTAGGAAACCACTAACCTGCTTTCTATCACTATAAATTAGTTTGCATATTCTGGAACTGTATAAAAATGGAATCATGCTGTACGTACCCTCCTCCCCCCCTCCCCCGATTTTTTTTAATCAGTCAGCATAATGTTTTTGTTGAGCTTCTCAGATCTCAGGACTTCTAATTTTATCAAATTATTTTTGGCTATTAGTTCTTGAACTACCTGAAATTCTCTCTCCCTTTCCCATTTGGGGACTCTGATTACTTGTATCTTAGGCCCTTTGATACTGTCCAATAACTCATTGATTCTCTGTTCATTTGATTTTGAGTCTTTGTTCTCTGTGTGTTTCGTTCTGGAAAGTTTCTATCACTATGTATGCCAGTACCCTTATCTGTTCTGTAATGTCAGTTCTACTGTTAGTCCTATCAAGTGTATTTTTATTTTTATCTTAGACATTGTAGTTTTCATTTCTAGAAGTTTAATTTGGGCCATCTTTTAAATCTTCCATCTCTACTTTACACAATATTTTTTCCTGTAGCTTCCTAAATCCATATGGTACAGTTATAAGTATTTTAATGTCTTTGATTGCTAATTCAGTCATCTGTGGCATTTCTTGCCATGTTTTGGTTGATCAGTTTTTCTTCCCAGTATGGACTATACTTTCCTCCTTCTTTTCATCCCTGATAATATTTGATAGAATGCCCGACATTTTCAATTTTGTGTTTTTGTGCACTGACCATTATTATATTCCTATAAGTATTTTTGAGCTTTGTTTTGGGATGCAGTTAAGTGACTTGGAAACGGTTTGATCATTTCTAGTTTGGCTTTTAAAGTCACTTGCTTCCCATCTCTGAAGAGTCATCCCCCTTCACTGCTTGATATCTGGTATCTTGAAAGTCATTGTTTTGTATATTTTGCCCAGATTTTTAGTTGTTTCAGGTGCAAATTTACATCTAGCCCCTGTTATTACATCTTTTTTGGAAGTGGAAAGCTCCTAATATCTTTTTTATTTCTTTTTCTTGCATTTCATTTTTTTCTCATCCATTTATAAACATTTTCTCTTCATCCATTATTTTCTTAAACTTTTCTCCCAAGTTTAGTCTCCCTCTTCTTATTTGTCTTAATCTTTCATTCTAAAACTTTCTTCTTTTTTTTTTTATGGCACTCGATGCATAATCATTGTAAAATACATTGTTTTTGCTGAATGGCATACACTGTTGTAATGATCTTGCCCAATTTGGCACACATGGGCATAGACAGACACATTTAAAATATTAATTAATTCACCTATCTTTCTTTTAATCAAGATATCAAATCTATTTTAAAATGAACTGGTATTATACACCAATTTTTTTCTTATCCTTCAGAAATTATCCAGTTCCCATATCCGATGCTTTCTCTTATTTTGGTTTTTATTTTTTTCCCCCATTATTCCATTTGGTTAATTTTACCAAGTGTGCTTTGATTTGAATTTTTGTTTTCTAGTCACTCCTTCTTACAGGTATTTCTCTAGAATAAAAAGCTTGTGGCATAATGTTGTTTATTACAACTCTACTTTTAGTTTTACTAGGATAATATTTCTGAATGAAATTACTTTTATTCAGCAAAAACTTGACATGGCTTTGTAATCAAACTTACCTCTGCATAGGCCAGGTGTTTAAAGATAACAGATTTTACCTATGTAGGGCTTGCTATTCTAGGCAGTGTTCTTAGCTCTTTAGATACAGTATATTAACTCATAAAATCTTCAAAACTATTCTATGATATAGGTACTATTATCAGTCCCACTTTAGAGATGGGAAAACTGAGACATAGAGATTGAATGGTCTGTCCAAGGTCATAATGCCTCTAAGTGATACAGCTGAGTCTAGAGTCTCTGAATTTATGATATATGGTTTCCTTTTGTTGTGTAAGCTTATTCCATTTCTATTAATATGTTCCCTAATATGCTATATAACAACCTAGTATAGATTGTAATTTCTAATTTCATTAAACTGCTTGTACATTATAAGTCCCACAGCTAGGCACACACATAAAACCACTTCAGGAAAGTATTCACAAATAAAATGACCTTCAGCAACTTTGTACATGTTTGTGCCTGAAGTATATTTGCTTTTAAAGGTTCATAGAGGATATTATGATTATTTACATGTCCTAATTTTTGGTACATCATTTCAAGTGTACTACAAGTGTTTAAACCTGTGTTCTTTCTTGGTTTCAAATAGATATTGTGGCAAATCGATCCCACCCTCTCTTACCAGCAGTAGCAGCTCATTAATGCTGGTGTTTGTGGCTGACTCTGACATCGCCTATGAAGGCTTTTTAATAGAATACGAGGCAACGAATGCATCAGCAGGTAACAAAACAGCATTTGCATACTTGGTCTCATTTACTCCATTACAATGCAGTACTGTGACAATACTTCATCCACAAGCCTGTGGCACCCAATGAAAGCTCTATTTAGAGAGAAGTATAGCAACTTAAGTGCCTCCCCTGTTAATAATAGAGTAATGATTAGACAAGAGTATTGTATCAATGTTAAATTTTCTTAATTTTGATAATTGTGTAGTGGTTTGCAAGAGATTGTTTTTGTTCTTAGGGACTAGGCACTGATGTTTCCAGGAGTAAAGACATGTGATGTCTTGAAATTACTCTCAAGTGGTTCAGAGACTAAGGGAGTGAGCAAGTCAGAGGGAGAAAGCAGGGAGGGAAAGCAATGGGGCAGCATCCAATTATGTAGTAAATCTGGGCGAAAGGAATGCAGGAGCTAGTTCTTACAGCTTTTCTGTGATTTAATTTTACCAAAATTATATCTCTTCTATCAAAGAGACTGAAATTAAGAAATTAAAAGAAGGACAACAACAGATAAGAATAAGAGGCTACTACGTGGAATTCTATGGTGGGAAATGGAAGTTTCCTTGGCAAATATACATTTCTAAATTTGACTTAATGAAATTGAAACTATTTAGCATGTATGCCTTTCATCGTATTTTTCCTATTATTTAATTTTCATCATTGCTTTGCTCTTTGTAAATGCAGCATAGGAAACAAATATCCTTTGAAAGGAGGGTCTTTGAGGTTGTTTGTAAACCGGAGATATCCCAGGCCCAAAGCCTATGAGATTTATAAGAGAGTCATGTTTCTTTAGGCTTATGTGCCCACCTAGGTTGTGTCCCATTTTAGAGAATATGGGTTTTCTTTTTGCATAGTATTTAGAAAGACATTGAATGGACCAACATGCTATCCATCTAGTGTGGCTCTCTAGTAGACATATGAGCTTCCCAAGCATTTCCCAGCCTCTGGATTGCCCCTAGAGGCATGGTGTGAGTCAAGGATGCTCTCTTCAGAAAGGACTGGGAGCTTTTCCTGTGCCCAGATGCGCTCCCTCTAACACAGTCTTATGCCCAGAGGTCACTAGGGACTCATCTTTTAAAGCCCCCACTCCAATAAATTAGTCAATCAATCAATCAATATTTAAAAAAAAATCTCCCACTCCAAATCCCTACCCAATTTCTCATTCATTTCTCCTCTGTGTGGCTCACCACTACTTTTCATGTCAGGCAAAACTGCTGTTCTCTGCAGTCATTCAAGCTCTATGTTTTGATAGCCTGGCTTTCAATTTCTCCAGGACCCTGAGTGTGAGAGGATCATACACATTTCTCTCCTGTGGGACCTTCTCTTGGAGACAATTCATTATCCAGCTCAAGCACATGGAAATGGAATCCCCAGCAGTTAGAGTCGGTTATATTCTACGACTGACATAGTCACTGGGCTTTGTTCAGGCGGTGAACACCCAGTGACCGAAATTGGCTTTTCAAGAAATTATAGCGCGCACACAATTTTCCATACTTCTGTAGTTTTCTCTGCCTCATATATTTGGCCTGAAACCACATTGAATATTAGATTAGGATTTGGAACAAGTCCCTTGAATTCCCTGGGCCATGGTTTTTCATCTGTAAAATTAAAGGATTAGATTTGATGATCTTTGAGATGTCTTCCTGCTCTAATCAACTGTATGAACACAAGTTTAATTTGCTGCTTGAATAAACTAGCTGTGTCTTAGATAATATATGATGCAGGCAGGGCCTCCTGAACATGTACCATACATCTTAGTAACAATTTGCAAAGGAAAACCTATCTCTGTGATCACTAAAACAGCGCTGCTAATACCACACTAGCTTGTAATGCAGTAGATGGTGCAGTAAGAACCAAGAGCCATCGAAATGATCTGGCAGGGAGGATGTGAAAGTTAAATTTTAATTAAAAAAAAATTCAGAAAGGTAAGATATAGGTAAAAGAAAAGCAAGTTGAGAAAAAGGAGAGAAGCAAGCTGGACAGAAAAGGAAACTGATGAAGAGAAGAAAAGAAGTGATAAAGAAGACGACCCTGGCGTGGCACACTCAGAGACTCTTGGGTCGGCCTCCCTGTGTGACAATCATTCCTTTGGCCTCTGTTGGTTCCAGACGGGGCTGAAATCACAGCCCAGGGAGTGTTTGCTTTCCGCCCCTTGGACAAGCCTGACTGGCCACTGTGCGCCTGCCTGCTTGTCTGCTGGATGAACTCATCGTTCTGACTAACAGTCAAATATTCTAAATAGCAATCAGATAATTGGGCCCAGGGAGCCATATGGCATACTCAGTTTACCATTTAGAAGGCTGTCTCGGTTTCCCATAATGCAGGATGTGAGGCTCTCATGAATTGGGGAGACCGCCCTTCCCTGCAGGATGGCTCAGGGAAGAGTCCTTAGGGGACAGCTGTGGGGCTGGTGACAGCCAGGCAGTGGGCAAACCCTCCAGGCAGCCTGAGTCCAAGTGGGCTCCCACCTGGAAAGAGGGAAGTGTTGGGATGCTTTCTTTTTGGTTGTCATTGTAGTTTTTAAACTGTCTGCTTAATAAAACAGTATCAGGGAAAAGCATCAGTGGAAGCTCAATCGTTGGCCTTCATTCTATTTTATTTATTGCTCTAGTAGAAGTGATTTTCAAAGCAGTAATGACAGTATTTGGTTCTTGATTTCTAGTTACTTGGCACAACAGGTGTGAATTTGCTGAATTCTTTCCTGTCTTCATCTGATAAAAAAGTTCAGCTTCCTGACTTTGAATCCAGTTACTTTTCCATCTGGAGTACATGCCATGGGGCTATGATGTCAGCCTTTAAGTATGTGTTTGGGAGGAGAGAGGTTGGCTTCTGGTCATTACTTTGACTCCCTCCCTCAGCGCTGTATCTGCCTTCGTCCAGATGTGCCTGGGGAAATGGAAGCAAAAAACTAACGAGGAAAATGTTTGCAGGTAGAAACTCTTGAGATCTTCTTCGTAACTGATCATAAGACAGGGTTTGAAATGTTTGCTCATTTAAAGTATGAAACATTTCAATTCTGTGAGATTACTTACCTTTATTTAATTTGTAAATTAAATTTAGTAGAGTAGGGTTCCTACACTCTGGTTCATAAGAAACTTGGGGTAGGATTTTCTTCTTACAAATGTAATTGATTAATTAACTTTACTAATTTAAGCTGTAATTTTACATTCTAGTAACATCTGCTGCATATTCATTAATATAATCCTACCAAGAGCAAACTTTAAAAGTATAAGATATAGAGAAATGTACTTGATGCATTTTCTACTTTAACAATCAAAGAAAACCTCTATAACATCTATTATAGTTCAGTATTTTTCAACATTGCAACATTCATGACTCATTAGTGGGTCATGAAATTAACTTATTAGGTGTGAATTTGCATTTAACAAACTTGCATTTGTTGAAAGTATGCAATAGGATAGTAAGTATCAGGGTTTATCATACAAAGTTTGGTGTTACTTTATGAAAAGAGCAATATCTCTGTGTGTGCGTGATTGATACAAATGTGTTTTTTATGGTGCATCAGAAAGCTCGAGACACTAATCTAGTCCAATTACCATATTTTTTAAATGCGGGAAATTGAAGTCCAAAATTGAATTTATCCTCTCAACAATACACAGCCAGTTGGTCTAGCAGCCAAACCCCCAAATCCAATCCCAACATTCAATCCATTTGTCTTCCTATGGCTAGATTAGCTGTTGGAAACGTTCTAGATGAACTGAGCATGGTGTGGCCACTAACATTCAATTCAGAGCTATGGTAGAAACATAGTGGGTTTTTCATATTTTCTGTAAAGAGAAGAGCTTTACAGTTGCCTGGGGGAATGGACAGGAAGTTTCAGAACCACATCAGTATGGGGTTAAAAGTGGGCCCTAGTGCACTTTCCCAGCCTCCTCACTCCCGGCTCAGCGTTCCCACCGACCCCCCAGTGTGTGTCTGGTGCTGTTTCTCATCAGTCATCTCGGACTGAGCTAGATGGTGCATCTAAGAGAAATCAAGGAATGATTACAAGAAAGGTGAAAGAGGGTTTCTCTAGAAGAAACGAATAGAGAGAGTTGGTGTATCTGTTTTAAAACTTAAATCCAGTAGAGCAGGTTTCCCAAACTCTACTGTTCGTAAGAAACTTGGGGTAGGATTTTCTTGTTACAAATTCAGGTATCAGGGTCTTACCCAGAAATTCTAACTCAAATAGGTCTAGGGTGGGTTTCCACCAAGCAATTAAAATGATTCTAGTGAAACTTTGCAGTTCCTCAGAAACTCTGAAGGTCAACTCTTAGCACATAAATCACTGTATAATTACAACTGAGATGTAATGGCGGATCCGACTGTAATTGCTCGTGGTAGAAAGTACTTCCCATGATGTGGTGCAAGCCAGGCTGAAGGTTCTGGTTCTTGGTTCTGATTCCCACCTGATACTAACTTAGAAGAATGTCTGATTCTTTCCATCCGCCTTGAATTCTGTATTTTCTGCAGTGAGATTCAGGTAGTTTCCCTCTGCAAAGGATTTTTTAGTAAGTCTATTGATCTTTTCATGATTTACTTTCTTACTGGTCAGTATTTTCTCATATTGTTGTTTATATGGGTACCCCAGCAACTCCCCAGTTCAGATTTATTTAACGTATTATTATTTCTTAGTCCTTAGAATGAAAATGATAAAAACAGACAAACAAACAAACAAACAAACAAACAAACATTGAATTGTGATATTCCTAGCCTTCTACTCACCGTTTCTAAATTGACATTTCCTGCATAGAGAAACCAGGGATCATTAAAGAGCACAGGATTTGGAAAGGGAGGACTTGGGCTCACATTTTCCCATTGGCATGTCCCAACTAAGTGATTTTAACACTTACCATCCAGGAGTCTCAGATCCCTCATCTGTACGTACCTCTCTAAAAAGTGGAAGTTGTAAGTGGCTGTTTCACATAGTTGGGGAAGATACAATGAGACATTCTATGTGAAAATTACATAATAGCTGTAAAGCATGATGACTATGCCAGGTTTAAAATATAATGACTGATATCCAAGTACAATTTTACAATAGCTGCTTTAGTGAGTTAGTTTATTTTCATATTCATTTGAATTAGTCATCTGCGAGGAAAAGCAGTGACTGTGACTGCCTAGCAGCGAATTGTAGAGCAAAATGTTAGGTTTGGGTTAGGGAGGGTTCCTCTTTCCTAAAGGAAAAATTGGACCTGTAATTCTATTGTACCTTCCCTCAAGTCTTCACTTTGAAGATTGTTAAACCAAGTATGCCGATAGAAGCTGATGATGGTTCCTGGTTTGACTATTATTTAGCACGTACCTAGAAACTCTGAGGTCATGTGGATTCATTCAGACTAAAACATCTCATAAATGATTTTAGAAAGCATCGCCTATAGATGGCTCGCTAATGTAATTGGATAACCACATACATTATCACATAAGGCAAAGCAGAGAGGTATGGTGGGGCCATTACCCACAGTCTAGGGCCTCCCTAAGAGATACATTCTCAAATCCACAGGATCATTTGATTCTATTCCCGTCACCCACATTGTATGGGACTGATATATCATCATTGCTTTGTGGGTTGGAGGACTATCTATGTTTCGGATTTTCTCCTTTGATAATGAGCTGAATGCTGTTACTAAAACTTATTGGCAAATGCTTAGTGGAGGCAAAGGTGCATCATGATTTTTAGAAAGATAGAGTTTTGTGATTGTATAATGGTCCACAGAGGACATTGTATATTTTCTCTTTCCTTTCTTAACTTTTTTTTTTTTGAAGTTGGTCAGAAAGAAAGATATGTGAGGCCTGTCAAGAGTTGTCTTTGCTCTTCAGAGAGATGCTTTTCTATTGCTAGTTCAGTTGAATATATTGGATGGAAGAAATGTACCTTTTCCCCTTATCTCTTTGTAAATGTTGTTAGAGCATCATAAAAAGTAAACTGCCACTGGATATGAGTTTTCCCTTGGCAACATAAGATAAAAACAAAAGGCATTTTTATGTTTGCATTTTGTATTGATGAAGTAAGAAATATGGCAACACATGTACATCCTTTTATGGGAATATATTCAATTTTAATTATTTGTGCTTTATTGCAAAACAAAATAGGAAACCAAAGCCTACCAGTAGTATTTCTCCATGTTAATTTAATTTCCACAAAGAGCCATTTATAATGTCAAGGGAAGAAAACAAACATTGTACAGATTTCAGTGTTCGGTAAGAGGCGTTACCAGCCTTTAAGAAACAAACACATAGAGTTCAGAGAGCCATTGTTTTTCTCTCTGTGAAATTAAATATGTGTATCTCATAGAACTACAATAAAATTTTAATATTAATTATCTATTAATATTTATAGCAGCTATACCTTCAAAAATATTTTCCATTTTTCTATGTTAATTTTACTTATTATTTATTGGGTATCTGAATTATTAATTGTATTTCCTTTAAGAACTCAACCTGTTTTTGCACAGATCTTTTAACTTTTAATAAAACATAGATTTTTATTTTGCAATTTCATAAAGTAAAATTAATTTATAGTTTTTAACAAATGTGTATCCCCATGTAATCACTACTCCATTCAAAAATATCATACACTTTTATCATCATTCCAGATAGCATCCTGGTGTTCCTTTCATCTATCCCTCTACATCTTCCATCTCAACAGCTGCAGACCTGATTCTTGTCACTATTGATTAGTTCTGCCTGTTCAAAAGCAAATATGAGTGGGAACACCGTTTTAGGGCTGGCTTCTTTCACTTAGAATAATGCTTTTGAAATTTGCTCATATCGTTCTATTTATAAGTAGTTCTTTTCTTTTTATTGACCAGTAGCCTTCCATTGTATTAATATATCATAATTTGATTAATGGTTCAAAGCAAGAAATAATAGTAAGGTGGAGTTCATAATATCAATATAATTAAAAGGTGTAGCTAAACTTGCATAAAGAAAAGGGCGGGTAGACAAATTACACTATTATAGTCATTGTGGAGTCTAGTACTAGTTACTTGTCATGGCTAGAAGCAGAGATTTCTATAATTTAGATTTAATAAATCCTATAAAATATTCAAGAATCTCATCCTAGTCAGGAGGGAGGAAAGGAAGGAGAAGAAAAATGAGGTAAGAGAAGTGGAGAGGGTAATAGGATGGGGCAGAGAGAGTGAGAGGAAATTAGATACTTGTCCACCCCTCTCAGTTTTCCATGCATTATGTAATATAATTTTAATAATTATTTATTAGATGTGACCTGAGCCGGTACTATGGTAAGTGAAAGTTAATACTGGTTAAGAAGGTCCTATTCATATTTCAAGGCCTGTTAGAGGACATATACTCATATGAAAACAGTCACAATAAAATATGTTTGGGGCTCAAATTGTTATTTGCATTAAGTTTTATTGAGCACAAGTAATTTAATTCTACTTGATTAGAAAAGGCTTCACAGAGGGAGTGATATTGGAATTGGACCTTAAATGATGGGTAAGAGTTTATTTATTAAAGACTGTGTTGGGGGAGGGGGAATGTTGTTAGATAAAGCATTTTAGACACAGTGAACAGTGTGAAGATCATTTGAATACATTACGAACTGTGTTCACCTTTGTGACAGCAATGCAAAAGAAGCTTGATATGTAAATCAGCATTTTAGTAGGGATTAACAAACCACCACCATCATACTGCAATAATGATTTACATACGGACAAGGTACAGGGAAATTGCTCATCACGACTTCGCAAAAATTTTGTTAAATTAGGTTCCTTTATGTGGGAACCTGATTATACAAGCCATTCTCCTACAGATTAATTGCAAGTTGCATTAGAAATATTCAATGCAATTATATTTCTCCTATGGGAGTAGAGTGGGTAAGCAAGGAACGTTATCTCCTTAAGAATAAGTGACAAGAATAGGTAATTGCTCTAGATATTTGATTTGGGATGGTCAGTGAATCTGTCAGTCCCGTCAGCTCAGGAAGACTGGGTCATAGCCTTCATTTAATGTCCATGTGATCCAGTTTTTATCTTAGTAATTAATACTCATTACTGGGTCTGAAATACTTAATCTACCATCTCTACCCTCACTTCCCTCTCTCTCTGTCCCTCTCCCTCACTCCCCTGCCTTCTCCCTGTCCTTTCTTCCTTCCTTCCTCCCATTTCTTTTCTTCCTCTCTCCCTCTTTCTTTCTTTTCTTTTCTTTCTTTCTTTCTTTCTTTCTTTCTTTCTTTCTTTCTTTCTTTCTTTCTTTCTTTCTTTCTCTCTCTCTCTCTCTCTCTCTTTCCTTTCCTTTCTTTCTTTCCTTTCTTTCCTTCCTTCCTTCCTTCCTTCCTTCCTTCCTTCCTTCCTTCCTTCCTTCCTTCCTTCCTTCCTTCCTTCCTTCCTTCCTTCCCTCCTTCCTTCCTTCCTTCCTTCCCTCCCCCTTGAAGAAATATCTTGGCAGACTGTAGAAAAATATAGGAAAGTATTTGACATTCTTCTTTGCAGTTAAGTACCACTGTCAATTCCTTCAATACAGAAGAGCTTTGATTGCTTGCTGCTTAAAATTGAGTCAACCAAATATTTGATGAATATTTTCTCTCTATAAAGTCAAATATGTGAATCTCAAAGAACTCTGAAAGCTATATATAGATAGCAGAACCTGTAATATTTTCTATGCAACTCTGTGCTCTTAATACTAGTGGCTCCTCTGTTCTTTTCTGAGTATGATAGTACAACAGCAACTGGGGAAATAGCATACCTAAACATCTTCATTTTTGTTTTTTACTCATGATTAAATACAATAGCTCATTCTCCCCCAAAACCTTTCACTTGGAGACTTGTGTCTGCTCCTGGACCCTAAATTTATGTTATTACCAGATACAAATGAAGATATATTTTAAAATGCATTGAAACGAGATTTTCTTTGGAAAATACCTCAGATTTGGAGAGCATAGGAGATGGACTGGGGTGGTTAGCAAATATAGAGTCTGAAGGACTGGACAGGTAAAGCCTAAACTCTTAAAGTAGAACAGTTAATGTTTAGGATGTAAAATTATCCAAGTACTACCTAAATGTTTTATATAAGTGATCTAATTTATTTCTCATAATTTATGCTCTGCTTTTTTTTACTCTTTTATGGTCTATCTTGAAACATATTGATGATAACTTCCACTTATTGAGCATATACTATGTGTCAAAACCTTTACTTGCATTGTCTCTAAGCCTTGTATGTACACTCAAAGATAGTTATCTCCATGTTAAAGATGAGGCTCAGAGAGGGGAAGTAACTTGTCCAAGTTTGCATAGCTTGTCAGTGTTTGAGCTGGGCATTGGTGTAAGGTCACTTTGATCCCCGAGTCTCATGTCCTACTGTTTACTGCTTGGTGGAGGTAACTGCTTTGTCATGTCTCATAAACACATGCTTTGGTGAAAACCATTTTAAAGGAAGCTTATGAAAAGAAGAACAGAACTGAATTATTTCTAGGCCCCCTCTATGATTTCTGTAGTGGAACCTCCTTTGTAATGTTTATGGTAATTTCCATGAATTAGAAAAAAAATATAATACTTTTAAGAACATAAAAAGTGGTTCATTTACACTATATATAACAAATTTCCACTACTTAGCTTAGGTTTACTATTAACAATTATGTTTGCTTTTGAGGTTTCAAAACCTTAGTTTTGAAAGGAAATCATTCCTTGAACATTTCAGAATGGCCTGTTGAAAATCAAGTACACTGACACAAATTAACCAAGCATATATTACTGAATGTCTTATAAATGTAGCATAATATTTTCAATTTGTTTTCTCTTGTGGTCTATTGATTTTCACAGTATGCTTGGAAGACTATACAGGATTATCTGGGAGCTTCATGTCTCCAAACTTCCCTAATAATTACCCCAACAATTGGCAATGCATTTATCGGATCACGGTGGACGCCAGCCAACAGATTGCACTGCACTTCACAAATTTCTCCTTGGAGGAGGCCATCGGTGGAGAATGCTTAGCAGATTTTGTGGTCATCAAGTAAGCGCCTTTATTTTATCACAATCTTTTTCGTTGTTTGTTTTCATTCATAATCTTTCCTGGAAAGGTTAGGGAAAAAATATGGAAATTCTATGGAAGGCTCCCTGTTGTACTCTTTCTGGCATGACATGAAGTTTGTCATTTGGACCCTGATTTAACAGAAGAAAACTATAAAACTGTGTAAGAGTCAGTGGTTATTTTGAAGCGATTCTTTTATTGGGAATATTTGAAAATAAACTCCAGATTTTATTTGGGCATAAAAAACAAATGTACTACCACTCTGAAATTAGATATTTGCTGTTGTCGAATATCTCCTTTCTTTATGTAAAAACAGTTCAAATTTTAGGCTTGTTTACTGTCTGATTATATCACAAAATGATGCTAAGATAGCAACTTTACCTTAAGGTTTTCACAAAGTTTTTTGTGTTCAAATAATTAAAGCCTAGGCTTGTGAATTTCAGTGCAAAGCATTTTTTCAATTCTTTGCTACTTTGAAAGAATGTGTTTAAAAGTTATATTTGCACGAAAGATAAATTATCTATTGAAATCTACCCAGATCATTTTATTAAGTTAAATTTGCCTAGTCAATTTGGTGTGCATCTGTGTCAGTTTATTTGGCATTTCAAAAGCCTGGAATCTTATACTATTTTATAGTAAATTTTATTCTATGATATAAAGTAAGGTACTAAAATAATAAATCACAGTTATACCATATCATGCTAAAATATTATAATATACTTTTCTTAATTTATAGCAATTAATCATTGGACTTTAATGTCGAGTGTATCCTTTTTATTTATTTATTTATTAGGCATGTAAAAGCTACAGATTATAAACTATATTTAAGACCCCCCCTAAAGTTTTTGGGAAAAGAAGCATTTTAAAATTTTGCTAAATATGTCATATATGATATATTAAATTTTGAATAATTTCAAATTAGAAGGAAAACATTTAAGGTTTCTCTGTAAAATTAAGCAGCATTTGTTTACACTATTAATAATTATAGTTTCTTTACTTGGTGTTCTGTGACACATTTGACAGACACTTCATTTGAGAGAGAGAAGATTAAGCACTTTATCTCAGTTCGCAGTTGATTATAAAAAATGTCATGCCATCCATAAATGATGGTTACTTTTTATTAAGTTATTCAAATACAATTAATAAATTCAAAACTTGAGATTGTGTTTTGTAGAGTATGTTTGAGAGAGTTGCTTGATGCATGCTAATCTGTGATCTCAAAGTTCAAATAATGTTAACTGTTTATACGGTAGTGTTATCAATAACCTAATGACTGTTGATATCTGTATTTTGTTACAGAGATGGAGGCTATGAAACTTCACCCTCCCTGGGAAAATACTGTGGCTCAAATCTACCTCCAAGAATCATCTCGCACAGTAACAAACTATGGTTACAATTTAAAACTGACTTACTTGACTCAAGGTCTGGATTCTCAGCTCACTGGGATGGATCACTAACAGGTAAGTAGCACAGAGCTATCCTGGATTGGATTGGAGGGTCCAATTGGATTGGTTTCTTGGTTCTTGGACTGCCATGCTCTTATTCATTTTTTTTTTCCAGTTATGTTTTGTGATTACTATTTGTAATTAACTTCAACATGATCAATATTTCTGAGTTAACAGCAGCCTTTTGTTTTTGAAGGACAAAGTAAGGGGAAATGTTCTGGCTCCCCAGTATCTTTCATCAGACTGGTCGTCTTGGTTAGGAAGAGAAAAGTGCACCGACAAGAATTAGGATTCTAGGCTAGCTGCTTTTTGGGGATGTAGTTGCTTTGCAACTTGGTTTAAAGGGGAGCAACAGTAGCACCAGCCTGATTTAGACAAGTAGAGTCAGTTGTACCGGAAAGGAAAGCGTATGCCTCATTCCATCTGTTTCTCCTGTAGGCTGCGGGGGGAATCTCACCACACCCACTGGCACCTTCACGTCTCCCAACTACCCCATGCCCTACTACCACAGCTCCGAATGCTACTGGTGGTTGCAGTCCAGCCATGGCAGCCCGTTTGAACTGGAATTTGAAGACTTTCACTTGGAGCATCACCCAAACTGCACTTTAGATTATCTGGCTGTATGTATAAGGTTTCACTGCTCCTGCCTCGCCCAACATGCATAAATGTGTTTATTTTTATTTATTTTTATTTTCATTTTTCTTTTTATTTTTTGTTTATTTTTGACATTTAGGGAAGGGGGCCATCTTGTTTAAACATCCGCATAAACATTTTAAGCAAAATTAAATATTGATAGAAAATTTGTTGAAAGTGACAGCCTTCTAAGAATAGCCTGTATTACTGAATGACTTGGTATACTATGAAGTATTTAAAATCTGGACTACTAAAATATGGTTAAAAGCCTCCTGAAAAAGGTTATGAGATTTATCATAATTATTATCTATGTACTTTCTACATATGAAGTGAAAAATAACAATCGAGAAGATTATATGGATGAATTAGAGAGGATAATTGAAGCATCCAAATAGGGCTTTTCATAGTACCAGCAATTCTGCCTTGTCCATTAAAAAACAATCTAAATGAAAAACATATTAAAGTGTCATAAATTATAAGCTATGAAATAAAAAAGCAAGGAGGACTACTGATAACAGCTACAGTTTCAAAAATATGTATTAGTCTTTTATTTTCATTTTTCAGATTTCAGCCTGGGTTCACACCCTCACTATTATACACAGCCATGGTTAAATGGCCCAAGTTCATGGCTCAAGTTTATGGACACTTTAATATAAGTTTTAAAGGTATTGGGTCATCGGGAAAGTCATGATGCATTTTTGCATTAAAAAACATAGACAAATACATCATGACTTTCCCAACGATCCAATATTTTGATTCAGGGCTATTCTTCTGTTATGTCTTATATGTATTTCTTGCACTTCTGAAGTATTACTGAGGCCTTTACATAATGTTTATAGCCATAATCATCTGACATTTAAAATGTTTTATTAAAGGTATATGATGGCCCGAGCACCAGCTCTCATCTGCTAACTCAGCTTTGTGGGAGTGATAAACCGCCTCTCATTCGTTCTAGTGGAGACAGCATGTTTTTAAAACTGAGGACAGATGAAGGTCAACAAGGAGGTGGTTTCCTGGCCAAATACCAGCAGAGTAAGTATGCATACTGGCTGTTCAGTGCCTGTCATGAGTCTTCAATCTCTTGATGAACGAAACGAACTGAAATAAGTAGAACCCATTGGTTTGAACCACTACAATAAATCTCACCTCCTTTTGGGAAAAATTTAACTCAGTTTGAGGGAGAAATGTTTATGCATTACATTTATCATATAACTAACGCATGTGGTAAGCTGTAGGAACTCAGAGGAGTCACATGCTGAGGTAGTTGCGATTCAGCTAAAGAGCAGGGTCACGGGTTAAGAGCTAATGGGTTTTCATTTGTATCAAACGTTACAATCTTCTAATTAGACATTATTCCATTGCACATAGTATCTCCCGCACTATTTTTTAGTCTTGTCCTGCAAAAGACACCTTAATTTTATTAAGGGAAACTATGGTCCTTGTGAATCCTATGTAGAAGAGGCACATTCTTTTTATTTATTTATTTTTTTTAGCTAAGCCATCCTGCCACCTGTTGGCAGCTAGTAGCAACTCAGCTCGGGCCGGGACTCGAACTGCTATTTCTCAGAGCTCGCACTCTTGAGTGCTTAATCAACTGAGCCACTTGGCCGGCCTAAGAGGCACATTCTTTACTGTGGAAAAATCTGGTCTTTGTAGGGATGCCATTTTAAAATCTGCTTTCCCATGAGGCAACCTGGTGGAATTACAAGAGTATTGAACAGAAAGTCCAGGGCCCCAGGGGTTTGTCCAACCCCCTAACCCTTGAAGGTCACTTTTCTTCTCTAGGGTTCCATGATTTTTTTTTTCTCTTAAAAAAAAGATTAAATTAGGTGATGGCAAAAGCTTTGTTCTAGCTCTAGAATGAAATACTTTCTAAAGTTAGTTTCAAAATGGACATTCAAGAAAACAAGGTTTCCTTGAATTTCTGTTATTTAATAAACACTTTACTTGTGTTTTTGAAAGTACAGTTCCTTGGCCCATGGAATCTAAATTTATCTATAATTTTGACACAGTTGCCTAAAAAAGGAATTGAAAGTCATAAAATCATAATCTGAATATATAATATCCCTTTGGATTAGTTGAGAGTATTAATGTTTAACCTTGATTAGATGTGAATTTGAAGATTCCCATTCACTTACATTGGGAGTTAGGCTGAATTCTAGATAGTTTTGAATACTAAATTTTAATGATACATAGATTTGTTCTTCAGAAATTCATCATTAGTGTGTAAAAAGCTCTCCCAAATTCTAGCAGGGATATGATTGGTTGAGCATATTATCACTTCTCTAATTTTATTATTGCTGCGATAATTTGTTTCTTGGTTACAGTCAGATTGCTTATTGAAGGTCCCATTCTTTTCTTTTCATTCCTGTGATACTTTATTTTTCTCTCACAATTTCAGAACACTGAAGGAGTAACTTAGTGTACATGGGAGATAGGTCCTTAGAAGTAAAATCAGAGCTAAGCTGTGAGATTTCCCATATGATTTGCCATTTGAAATTGAAGATTTACAGATAGTGTAATTTCTGAGCACTGTGGGCAGTCCATATGGTTTAATGGAATGCATTTTCCTCTGCCCCGTTTTGTCATCATTGAGGCACACGACACCTGTCTGCCTCACAGGTGTAACTTCTGACAGGCACCTACCACAACAAAATCATTCTTTAAAAACCCTCTGTGGATAAAAACATGACCTAAAAACTTTCAGAGAGAAATAGTTGGAGTATGCCCATTATCCGGCAAAGGAAGTTTTTGAAGACTCTTCCAAACCAAAGTTTATAAATGGTGTTCCAGCCACCTGCCATGAACTAACGTGGTAGTAGAAATGCACCTATGAACCACATTCTTCAGAGAAAACTGTTTCAATATAACATACATTTTCCCATTCTCTTTTATTGCACATCATACCGACCGTATGAAAAAGAGTTGAGAAAAGGCATGCGTCTGCCTTGTTCTGGTCATTAAGTCTGGCTGCATGTGGCACAGACCCCCAGGCCTAGCCATACGTAGCTCTATCCCCTCTTCAGGTCCTTTACATTCCCTCTATTCGTTTGGTACTTCCTGATGACTAACTACAGCAATAACGGAGCCTTTATTGTGAATTTCATGCTGACTTTTGAATTCCACAAAGCCGTGTTGTTACTCATTTTTAGCATTCACATAGAGCTTCATGTTTTTAAACTGTTGAATATAAAGGTCAGGATTGCTGTCCCTTCCAAATGTTAGAGTTAGGAAAACAGAGGCACAGAATGTTCAATCCATTTCTTGAAGCGAAGAAATTTGATGGGTCCCTGAGTAGTGCTGAGTTGTGCTGCTTTCCACCAGGGCACAGGAACTGGATACCCATTGTAACACAGGCAATTTTCATGACACTTTAAAGTTGATGGATTCACTTACGTGTTATTTTACATTTGTTTTAAAAGGAGACCCTATCACTGTAAAAATGGTGTAACACACACACACACACACACACACAATCTTGATGTTTTCTTAAAGGAAAATTGCACACACATCTTGGAGCAATTATGATTATATGATAGTGGTTCTTAACAGTCACGGTTATTTTTTCCAGCGTGTAAGAACGTGCTGATTGTGAATCGAACCTATGGCATCTTAGAGAGTATCCATTATCCGAACCCCTATTCTGAGAATCAGCGTTGCAACTGGACCATCCAAGCAACAACTGGCAACACGGTGAATTACACATTTTTAGGATTTGAATTGGAAAACCACATAAACTGCTCCACAGACTACTTAGAGGTATGTATTCTGAAGCCTAATAAATCATCGCATTTTCAGATCCAGTTAGGCAGGCCAAGCTGGAAGTCGTGCTTTGTAGGAGTGATCCCCTAACGCTGCCCTGCACATCTATAATATACCATCTACCCATGGTGTTTGAGCAGCTATATTTCGTGTCTCTTTCACTGCAAAATCTTAACGTTTAAGGATATTTAATCTACTGAATTATATACACAAAGAACTATCTGGGCTGACTGGCCTCATATCATTTAAATAATGCAGAAGTAGAAGAATAACTTCTATTTTTTTTAATGTTTGTTCTCTATAAACAAGAGATCAGAAAATGTTTCGGTATCATGGTTCTATTTAATACATATTTTGCCTGATACTAGGAATCATGGTTTTGAGTCTTGGATTGATTTTGAAATTTGTGTTCATTTTAGTTAATTTTTCTTTTTGTAAAACAGAAGTTTCTGTTTGTTATAATATTGACCACCAGCGACACTGTATATAATGCTATGCAATAAAATTTGCTTGAAAATTAGGCAACCCAAAATATGAAGTAAGCTACTATTTACAAAAGCGTTTTTGCTAACTTTCCTATGCAACTTTTTAGGGCTGTAGATTGTAAAGTTACTCAGCTACTTATTTTACTGACTTTATGAATGTAATTATGCATTCATATAAAAATTACATAGTTTATAAACTATTGTATTAATTTTAGAAATATTAGTTTCCACTTTCACACTTCATAAAACAATTTACTCAAACTATTTACATATATTTTAACATCTAGTTTTCATCATTAATAAAATCAGTCACCTAACACATCATCTTTACATATCCATTTACCTTGTTAATATATAAGACTTTTGAATCCACATATGATGTTTTCACTAGAAATCTTTTCTGAAGTGACAAGTACCAACTCTGATAACATTAGGACCTTTATCCTCCATCCTGCCTCTCCACAGAACAGTGCTTTAGTGTTTTTCTTTTTAAGGTGATCAGTGATTTTTAGCAGTCTTGCTTGCAAAGACTTCCAGCATCCAACACTTGTAACTTTCAGGATGTAGAAAAAATACTTTATCCTTGTAAAATTTTGTTACCCCTCTTTTCATCATTTCCTCTTTAAAAAAAAACTAGCATTGATTGAGATTGTTTGAGGTTAACAACATCTTTTTAAAATAACACTTTTGTTTTTCAAAACTAAGGAGAGAAAGCTTCTTGTACTTTGAGAGGCTTTGTGAGGTCCTGAATATATGAATTCCCTTGTTTCTGAGGGATAATTTTATGGGTTAAAAAAAAATCTTGCTTTAGACCAGGGGTTTCAAAAAAATGTATATAAGTGGACACTTTGGTCAACGTTGCTCAAGCAGTAGTCTGCCGTAATCAGAAGTGTCTGGATGCTGATGGTAATCACTTTGAGCACCTCTTGTAACTGCAGAAGTAAAACATGACTTGTACTCATTCATCTTTTGTTATCGGTATATATTGAGTATTACAATTTTAATAGATTTTTTTCCTTTCTTAAAATGAGTATAAATTTTTTTGGCACCACCTGTATTTAGAGAAGTTCAATATCATGGAAATAGCCATTGTGTTTACTTATTAGAAGATATATTTACTAGTATTCAAATAAAATATGACACATCATAAAACAAACTTACAAGCAAAAAACTTGACAATGGTTTTAAGTCCACTTTCCATGATATAGTATTATATTTAAATGGTCTTCACAAGCTGAATAATGGTGTGCTTGTCTCATTCCATTTACCTGGAGTATCTATCTTTTTCTTTTTTTCATATGGTAAGATCTTGATTGTGCTTAGAAAAAATGGAAAAGTTGCTTTCAAAGACCCTTGTTCATACCTCAAACACAGCATTTTATCATACCACATTTTTACCAGTTGTGATTAACCCCATGAGCTTTTTGAAGGTGTAAGCTGTCTTCTACCAACTTTATAACCCAGGCCCTGATTTCAGTGCTGGGATCTTATGTAAGTTCAGTAAATTAAAGTGAATTCAGGTGGCATTGAATAGCACAGCCTTATTTTAGCATCAGCCTAGTGGTAGCTATTAGTTTATGAGAAAGAACTGAATTCCAAACTGGCCTTTTGGCATAAACCATACACTTTTGCTGCAATTCTACCACTTTGAGCGCAAACCAAACTAGAGCTCATGGCCATGCAGAGTGCTGTGTGTGTTACAAAATGCTAGGCATCGTATAGTGATTTGATCAAGCACAATAGAGAGAGCTGCTGAGAGTAGGAAGCGTTTGAACTGGGCTTTGGAGGAGCCTTTGGCAGAAAGCATGGAGAGGAAATGAGAAGAAACCCTTCCAGAGCTGGACTGCATCTCCCTGGATGTACTTGAGAATGGAATGGTGACAGGGCCCATCAGATCATTTTTGGAGGTGTTTGGAAACTGTCAAGTAAAAACTACTTGTCCCAATGACTGCAGAACAGCTCAGGAGGGGCCCTTCACAGATGATGTTAGAGGCACGCCATCTATCTTGTGCAACATTGATGGTGAAAGCAGCAGAAATACAGAATGAGAGCCAGAAGTTCAGCAAAGGCTTCCAAAGAATGATGCTGCTGCCAGAGGGAGGAGGTTTCATTTTTCCATGTCTGTAAGCCAAGGGGCAAGACCAGAACAGCCATTACAATGGCTAGTCTATGATGGAAAATTTGAAAGCACAAGTAACCATTTAAGGAGAGAAAAGCCACACACAAAAAAATCGAGTTTTCTTATTTTAATAACTCCTGGTTAAAGGTTTTTTTCAAGTGACTTAGCTAAGTTTCAATTGAGTGACTGTCACTGCTGCCAGAATTGAGTTATTTTGAATTAATAAAACTGCAACTGAAACAGGACTTGATTAGGTGCTGGTTGGACATTGTGTGCCACTTTGCTGAGGGGTGTGGGTTGGTAAAGATCCCACTGGGAATCAAATCCATCTTTTATTATGTTGTCCTCTGGGCAAAACAAAATGATAGAGCGTTGGAGATAAAATATTCAACGGAAGGAAGGGTCATTTGCTTAAAGGAGTAAGACGATATTATTCATATAGTTATGAGAAGCCTACTTGAAGGATTCTTTCTGTATTTTACATCTTGGTTTCACTTTTTCTTTTTTTTTTAAAGATTTTTTTTATTGGGGAATTGGGGGGATGGGAACAGTGCTGGGGAATTGGGGAAAGGGGAACAGACAAGTTGCTGTCGTTTTGTTCTTCAGTCTAGTTGTGGAGGACGTTGCTTCACTGGCCCAAGTTGGCACCATCATTGTGCTCTTCCTGGGTGAGGCAGATCAGTCACCGGCTTCTGGACGGCCGCTCACTGCGGCTGCTGGCCGCTCACGCTGGCTGCTGGCTACACATGTAGCCCATGGCAACCTACTTCAGCAGGGGCTGCAGCCTACGCCGTCGCTGGTGACTCATGGTAGCCCAGCTCCAGGTTAAGCTGTTGTTCAGCATCTTAGCTGTGGAGGGCAGTGTCACTGGCCCTCATAGTGGGATCCAAACCGGGGCCCTCTGGCATCCCAAGCCAGTTCTTAACCATCATGCCACTCGGCTGGTCCATCACTTTTTCATTTTTTATTTTGAGTCTGAGTCTCCACGTGGAAGAGGAGATTTCTTAGAGGTGACTGAATATGCAGCCAGAAGTGATAGATTTGGGAGACATCAGCACAGAGATGGACAGGAAGGCCAGGGCATAATTAAGGTCGACAGGGAGCACGTGTGTGGTGAGAAAAAGGGAAGAAGAAAATGACCGGTTACTGTGTCATGGAAGCTGAGAGCATGATAGAAGGTGATGGTGATCAACAAGGGGAGATACTCCCAAGGGTTCAAGAAAGGTTAGGGTTGGGGGTGTCCCTTGGAGATCAGTGTGATTCTGGGCAGAGCAGTTCCAGTTCCTGGGAGCAGGAACAAGACGTGTGTGAAGAGGCAGTGAAGGGCCGAGAGTGAATATAGACTGAAGTCTAAGTCCATGAATTCAGTGTCTGCTTCTCTTGAGCAAATCACCTTCAAGTCTTGGCCTCTTTTCTCCAATCCTCATTCTCTGTTTCCCTAACTGGTCCTCAGCTGGCAAGCTCCCATGGGACACCCTCCTATACAGGGTCTCTTGTCTATCAGTGTCTCTTCAAATGTGGCCCAGGGTTGGATGGAACACTCTAACTGACATGGCCAGGGCCAAGTATGCTGGGACTGTATTATCGGGTTCATATACTTCTGATATTGTAGGCTGAAGTTAAATGAGTTTATTGTTACTCAAGTATAATGTTGGACTATATTAAGATTTATAATCTCCAGGTTACTTTAACATGAATTGTAATGGCTTCATAGCCATACATAGGCTATTATCCCTAGAAAGTTATACTTGACTATTTTGCCTAAGAATTCCATCATATCGTGATCCCTCTAAACCCTGATTCTCTGGTCTGTAGAGCATTATTCATTTGCATATAGACTCATTGGCCATTGGTCTACTCTTCTTCTAAAATGATTGATAAAAACGTCAAATAAGATGGCGCCTAATTCAAATACTCCAAAATGATAGATTTCTTTGGTTAAAATGCTCTATTATTGAACAATTTTGCGACAGCATCATTCAAACAACTCGGTAATAATAATAGCTGATCTTTACCGAGCAGTTATTATTTGCCAGGTAATTATGACAGCAACTGTATAATGTAGGAAATATTATCCCCACTTGACAGGTGAGACAAATACAGGTTGTCCACAAAGGTTATAGGTGCCAAAGCCAGGCTGTCTACCTGGCACTGTGGCTCCAGGCCACTCTTAGCCATGACACCACCCACCCTCTGTCTATACACTCTTTCACAATTTTCTGTCCCCCTCAGAAATGACATGAGGGAGTGGAGTCCTTGGATTACCATTCTAATGACACTGTCACTAAGAGAAATTGATATTATTTTAACATGACTCCTTCATGGATAAGCAGCAATCATTTATTATTATCTCCTCTTTTTGCTACATGCTGACAAATTATTTTTAGTGTCCAATTTAGAATTTCCCCCCAAATTACTGTTAATCTTACTCATCTGTGAGACACAGAATAAATCTTTCCCACATTTTGGAAGTTGAATAATTTTCCCTTTAGAACCCTGGCAGTCCTCCTGTGTTTCACTGGCCTGCTTTACATTCTTGGTTGCAAGTACACACTCCTATTAAACCATGTAGAAAGATTAGGGTTTATGGAAGGACTGTTACTCTGAGGAAATTAAGAAATCTCATGATATAAAGGATAAACTAAAATGTTGGGAGGAGGCAGCAACAGGCAGCTTAGTGGATTCTCCCCCTTCTTTAACTGCATTGTGGCTTCTCCCTGCATTGTACACTCCATTCCCCTCTTTCCCCACAAACATCCTCTGAGTTTCTGCAACAGGATGATTTTAATTTCAATACGGCCACCCCAGCCATGCCTTTGCATCTTTACACAATGATCATTTACTTCAAATGCTTACAACCAGCCAGACTTTTCCTTGTGGACAAGTGACCAACACAGGTGGCCCATCTTTTTGAGCCTGACTACAAAGGCGTGGATCTAGCCCGCTTATGGGTGGGCACCCCTCTAGGCAGTATGACCAGCTCTGGCCAGGAGCAGTGAGGTCCAGCCCTCTGACCAGCGTTGCTCACAGATCACGTGTGTGGCCTGAGGCAGAATCTTTGGTCAGAGACATGGGTTCTGGTGGCTCACCAAAACATTTCTTAAATACCCACGAATTCAACAAGGTTACAAACTTAGTTCTGTAGTGACTGTATCTTTCAATACTGTGGGAGGTAATTCACTTAAACCTGAAAAAAGTTTATTTAAAGAATTAACTGTCTTATCTTCTAAATTGGATTTCAGTGTCTCACCTTCCAGTTTCAAAATCATAATAAGGCATGTTTCTATTTTCCTTCCATCAAGTTATGCTACCTTCTGCAGATGTTGGTCCAATCCATATTTTTATCTTTCTTTTGCCCTAATGATAGCTTTGAAAAATAGACATTTTTTTCTAACTATGCTGTTTCCCAAAGTTTAGCTATTTTGTATGGGTGCTCGTAAAGTGGTCCGAAAGCTCCCATGAAGGTCCATGCCTTTCTTTGTAGTTAATGTCTTCAGAGGTTTTCCCTTTTATTGTCACAAAAGTTATTTCTGACTTTGAGGACAGAATTTAATTTTTGTGGAACTTGTCATTTTTTTAAAAGTTTCTTTCCTTTTTCTATTGCTTCTGTTTCTTCTTTCATTTTTAATTTCTCTGGTCCCTGGGCTCATATATCCTTTGGAAGCCTGGCTCCCTAAAACCTGAGGCTCATGACTGATGTGTGCAGTCATCACAGGCCAGTGACATCAATCACCCTCTCCTAATGTTTCAGTCGCTTCTATGTTAGCAACCACTTCTTTGCTGACCAGAATGAGTCCAGAGTAGCACTTTTCTTCAATATTGACTTTCTGAGAGAGGAGAGCATATGAAGAATTCATCAGATGCCATGCTTTTTCCAGAAAAAGGCATCTGAGATGTGTCCAGATGGTTGAAATGATCACCCCATTGCCACCCCTGTGTATTTCTTTTTTGCTGCACAAGTCTTGATATAGTTCCTTTGTAAAAAAAAAAAAAAAAAAAAAAAAAAAAAAAAAAACCAAAGAAAAACCTGTAGTCTCTACTGAGGAAGAAGCTGATGTTAGAGGATGAATCCCCTGCAAGTAGCTACTAAATCTGGCTGCATCCCAGAATCACCCGGGGATCTTGTTAGAAAAACATACTCTAAGACCTCGCACCAGACCTACACAATCAAAATCTCTGGGGATTCCTACTGAGTGAGGCCCCCACAAGCCCTAGTACAAAGCACTGCCTATAGCCCACTTCTACTGTGACAGCACATTTTATCCTCACTTTAAAGCCATCTCGTGGGATGTTATAAATATTTTAATAGGCATCCTCTTAACATATACTTGTAAGGGCTGCTAAATGTTTCTTCTTCAATAGGTCTTATTTTCCCATTGTTCTAACTGAATTATATGCTTTATCTTGACAAGTCTTGGTGATACTGTTATTATCTTTATCTCATGTAAAAATGTCAGATTTACTTTGCAATTTTTGAATTCTAATTCTAAGATTTCACCCTCCCCCCCTTTTCCTTATCTGTTACCTTTGTCACTATTGTCTTCCATCTTTTCATACCTTTCTATGTCTTTTCCTTTTCCACTTTTATCAGTTTCAAGTCCTCTTGGTTATTTCAGCGACTTCTATCAAATGCATTTGCCATTAATCTTTTTCCTTTAAAGATTTTTATTGGGGAATTGGGGGGTTGGGAACAGTGCTGGGGAATTGGGGAAAGGGGAACAGACAAGTTGCTGTCCTTTTGTACTTCAGTCTAGTTGTGGAGGACGTTGCTTCACTGGCCCAAGTTGGCACCATCATTGCACTCTTCCTGGGCGAGGCAGATCAGTCGCTG
>NW_017731733.1:1447282-1452426 GCF_001890085.2 Hipposideros armiger
GTGCTGGGGAATTGGGGGAAGGGGAACAGACAAGTTGCTGTCTTTTTGTTCTTCAGTCTAGTTGTGGAGGACGTTGCTTCACTGGCCCAAGTTGGACAGATTTTTAATGAGTATTATACTCCTGCAATAGGGGAGAGGGTCCAGTATGAACTGAACTCAACTTCAGTTTGTACAGATATGAGTGGGCATTTTAAAGGGAGAATGAGAAATTAGGGAGGGGAGTGGCAGGGAAGTGAAACATTACAAAGGCTTGGTCAGTGATTAGGTCAGCTATGTCTGTTAGCTGGCAGTGATGGAAGTTAGGATTCTTCCTCCCAGAGACTGGGACCCAGGGACCCTAGCCTTCCTGATGATGACATTTCAAAGGAATGGTTTTCAGGTCTTTGAGAAAGACACTCTTGAAGTGTAGAAGACAAATGTACATCTCACAGGGACAGAGGAAGACTCACAATTCCAAGCCCCTTTTATTAAGTGCTGTAAGAAAGGGTGGTCCAGGGCCTATCTTCAGCTGTTGCCTGGTGTTGGAAGCCTTGCACTTTCTCAGGCAGGCACTTTAAAGGGGCTGGGGTCATCCTAGGGATGTGGCCTTGAGCTGTTAGCAACTACGTTAGTGTTTAAGCCTTATAATGTGGGGGGGACGAGTGGATGGAATTATTTGCCCTGAGAGTCTAGTTTTTATATACCAAGTTGGAGGCCTAGTGGAGAAGAAGGCTCACAGGAGCCTGACTAGAGTTGAGTCAAGGAGAGAATTGTTGTCAGAACGGAAAGAAGATCAGGGAGGCTGAGGCCAAGCGTGAGGCTTCCCAGTGGGCAGGGACCAGCCAGTGCAGAGCTTTGTGGGTATGTGCAGAGTTTTGGGGACCTCCCCAAAGAACAGCAAGAGATCTTTCCAGAGCATGAGCAGGGAAATAGCTTAGATTGCTCAGACTGACACTTTTACAAACTCTGGTTTCAACACTACGTTGAAGGGAGGCAAGGGTAGTGGAGATGGGTTGCTGCAGCCAGGTGACAGGGATGGCAGCAGTTCTTCACACTGCTGTGGAAGAGAATGTAATAGAAGGATTGGAGAGCACTTAGGGCTAAAGTGGACAGAACTGGATAAATTACTGGTTGGGGGAGTGGGTAATACAGTGAAGGAAAGGAAGACATCAGAGTACAGCCTGCTAAGATAGAATACAACCAGGAGAGACAGTGGGGCTGTTCTGAGGGAGGAAGTGCTGAGGGGGACACCATAGGTGACATTCCAGGTACATTAGTCTTTGTCCAGAATTCTAACACCTTATTGGACATTTGTATTCCACAGAACATTCTTAAGCAAACATTATTCTAGAGATGTGTTCTGAGTTTTTTCCATTTTTATTCTCGTATAAATAAGTGAAGCTTTTAAGTTTGTGAGATAGTAGAATATTCTCCTTCACATCCCAGATGTTTATGTTGAGAATTACAATAATAAGTGTCTACTACGTGCTAGGCACCACTGGAGACACTTTGACTGATATTATTGCTTATCCTCATGATAGTCCAGGAATCATCTATTTTTATGCTCATTTAACAGACAGGAGAATTGGAACTCAGATAAGTAACAACACTCAAGTTCACACCGTCAGGTGATGGAGCCCAGGTTCATGTTCAGGTCTGTCTAACCCGAGTGAGGACTCTGGAGCTTTCTTAATTCAAAACGTGGCTCCTATTCACTAGCTATGTATGACCTTGGGCACAGAATTTAACCTCTTGCTGCCTCAGTTTCCTCATGTCTAAAAATGGAGGGAATAATTATACCTACTCATAAAATTGTTATACGATCATCCACACACCTGGCAAATAGTGAGTATTCAAGAAATGCTTATTATTATTCCCCCACACCTTTTCTGGAGACAGCACGACTCCTGTGTGGCCATGCGGAGCCTCCCTCCAAACTTTCAGGGTGTTTTTTTCTCACCCTTATTACAACAGCCTCCCTCTCTTGGAAATGCCACCTTCATTCCACATGGCCTGTCATTTATGAGAGCTGCTCCTCCCTGTGAGGTCTGACTTGGTCTGTTTAGCAGCTCTGACCATTCACAGTCTGTTGTCTTTCTCTTCCAAGTTCCCCTACTCCATGGGTACAGCTCTTGGTAGGACTTGGATTTCTTTGATCTTTTGAAACTCTTTGCATCCTCTCTAATAAGGGAACTGTAAACAGATGTTTGTGTTTGCCACACACATCACAGCTGGTTGCAGGAAGACATGCAGATTCTGTACAGGTCTCAGAAGCAATTTCCTTAGTTTCCAATTTTTTTTTGCGTTGAAGATAAACCACAGTTGGGAACAACTGCAGGCGCTGCTCTTTCTGTTGCAGGTCTTTCTGTCTCTTTCCAAGGGGTTCACTGGAATTAGAATTGCTTAAACTAGCTCTCTCATATCTGCTGACTACTGTGGAATGGTAATAATGAACAAAGATTTAGTGATTCTTCCATTGCTCGCTCACAAGATGTTTTGCAGGCGCCTAAGCTTTCCTCTTGCTTTCTGTCTGCAGCCTGGTTCATGGATGCATTTTGGCACTTCTAATGAAGGAAACAAGAAAATCTTCTTGGGGAGTTGATGCCTTTGAAAATGTTTGAATTATGAAACTTCTACATACCTCAGTTTCCAGAACTCTAAAATGGGGATAACCATACAACCTGGGTTATAGGGCTGCTAGGGTTTGTAAATTTGGCAAAACAAATGAAGGGCTTAGAATAATACTCCGCTAATAAATGTTATTTATGAAGTGCTACTAAATCTAGTTTATTATTTCAACACCAATAGGATGTCCTGGATTAATTTTTGCTCTCTGAAACATTTTGCAGTAAATGAAGAGCTCTGGTTTCCAAAACAGCCCTTCTCATTGTGGTTAGCATAGATTGGCCCCATGTGCTGAAAGCAGGGCTTCCATCCCTCAGCCTCTCAGTTTTCCTACAAAAGCCACAGGGATTCTACATCTGAATCTCAAGTGTGGTAGTTAAAATGCAGAGAAGCAGACGAGATTGTATGTCTTAGCAGCAACGGGTCTGAGCTGACTTTCATCATGATGGCAGCTCCTTAAACGTTTCCTGGGCAGATGAGTCACGCTTCCTAGAACTGTCTGTCAGAGAAAGTTTGCTTCTAGGATGCCTGGCATTTTGCTTAGAATTCAGAGATAAGTTACTTCAATTCTGAGGACAACTGCTATTGAAAAACATGCATAAAAAGTGACAACAGTATGCCGAACAATTTAATTTATGTCTCTAAACCAGATATGAGTCTAGCATTTCACTATGATCTGGATTCAAAAGGCGTTAAGGATGAAGTGTAGCTATTGGTTAATTAAGCCAAATACTTTGTAGTGTAATTTAATATAACAAGAAACATTTTATAAGAAATTTAAGACTCTAATGTCTCTCCGATTCTCTCAAACAGGAAGGATGGAATCAGGATGAGTAATAATCAGACTTACCGATAATTTCCAAGCTACCCGGAAGCCACTAACAATTACATTAGATGCTCAGAACTCGAAATTGCTCTTTTCACACTTCCCTTCTTGGCCGTCTCACTGAGCTCTGCTCCAGCCAGGCCACAGAAAGCCAGGGAGTGGACAGTCTCCTCCACCACCTAACAGGCACATGGCATGGTTAAGAAAGCAGAGGTTGGCAGGAGACATTTTACAACTACGAGTCATTGTTGTGGATTTCGGTTCGTTCTATTGTCTACTTTTTAGAATAGGAAGGATTTTCTTTCTTTCTTTTTTTTTTTTTACAGTGCTTTGTCTGCTAATTTTTTTTTTATTGTTCAGGTGTACAGAACAATGCAATAGTTACCCTTTTCACCCTCACAAAGTAACAACCCCCTCCCCCCATGTATTGCCCTCCCACCCCTGATATCATGTTTATCTATTACAGTTCCATTGATTCCATTCCCACTCTCTACTCCATGTCCCGAGNGAGGGCAGTGTCACTGGCCCTCATATGTGGGATCCGAACCGGGGCCCTCTGGCGTCCCAAGCCAGTTCCTAACCATTGCGCCACTCGGCCGGTCCTTGTCATTAATCTTTATGAGTCACTTCATCTCTTGCCACATCCTCTTGCTGATGTCACCGTGTTCACCAGATTTTTATATCATTGTTTATTTTTATTACACTCCCATGCCCTCTTTTTAATTACAAAATAATGCATTTCAAATGAAAGGATGGACTAAAATATCACCCATGTTCTGAACCTTTCAGTCCTACACTCACCCATGTTTGCTAGGTCTGCAGCCTAATCAACGTATTCCAGACTGCAGCTGTGAAACATCAGGCCCCTGTGATATTATAATTAATGAAGGCAATACTAGCTGCTGTTACAGAGAACTCATAAATTCTCAGGTGCATAATAAAATATAAGTTTATTTCTCAGTCACATCAGAGTTCAATGCTGGTGTTCCTTGCATTCCACACAGTGAATCAAGAATCCTGGCAAAGGGGAAGTCGATTTGGGGAATCTATGTAGCTATTTCGGCCATAAATATTGGTGGATGTTTCACAAAGAGAGACCTAAGTTCTAGTAAATCTGGGAAATGCTGAGTTAAACACAAACAAGGCTTGTTGTTTTCTTCTGTTTTTCCTGTGATGCTTCCTCAAGCGGTTACTATGATAAATATGCACTGCTCATTCATTTATCTATTCATTCAGTCATTCAAATATATTTGAGGCATGTAGGCTGTGGAAACATAATTGTTTTAGCATCAGTTTTTCTTGTCTTCACGGAGGAGACAGATGTTAATTGACTTGTCACACAATACAGATTTAATTACTTTTTAAAAAATTTAATTAAAAAGCTGTGTTAAGTGCTATCGGGGAGTATTATTGGGTGCTCTGAAGACAGGAAGTGAGACAACCAAGCTTACCTATGGGTCAGGGAAGGTATCCTGAGGAAGAATAACTGAACAAGGTGTGAAGGAAGTTGGAGGTTTTACGAAGGGAAGTTGTGTTTGAAAACCTGGCAGAGATAAAGCCAGCTACTACTTAGACACATAAGGACAGATTTTTTTTTTTAAGATTTTTATTGGGGAATTGGGGGATGGGAATAGTGCTGGGGAATTGGGGGAAGGGGAACAGACAAGTTGCTGTCTTTTTGTTCTTCAGTCTAGTTGTGGAGGACGTTGCTTCA
>NW_017731733.1:1457861-1515816 GCF_001890085.2 Hipposideros armiger
TATATAATTATAGTTGACATACAATATTATTCAACATCAGCTTCAGAAATACAGTGCGGTGGTCAGGCCTCTACACCAACTATGAAGTGGTCTCCCCAACAGGACATGAGTCCATCTGGCCCCCTAAGAAATATTTACAACATTATTGATTATATTCCTCAGACTGTCCTTTTCTATCCCTGAGGCCATATTGAAATTAGGAAGGATTTTCAACTGCAACGTTTCAGAATGTTTGTTTAGGAATGTCCTCCTTACCCTTGGGTTCTTACATTTACTGTTTATTTAACAGGCCCTCACTTCCTGCTCTCCCTGAGCAGGAAGCAGCTGCTGCACGGCCACGGCGGTGCTCTGGGTCCTTCCAGCTCCAGGCTCTATGATTTCACAGTGCTCTGCAAACTAGGTTCCTCCCCGTGTCTGAATCCATCTGTAGCAGATGGTTTTTAGGGGGCAGAATGTATTGTTTTCAATGTTCAGCGTTTCACTCTAGTGGTGCAGTTGGCAGAGGGACTGCGGCTCATGGAGTTAAAAGTTCCTGTACATACAGGAGAGTACAGGCGGCTTTCAAAGCATTTCACTTCCTGGGGAGGGAATTGAGCATGTATTGCTCCATCAGTGACTATGACAACTTCTGATTGTAAGAAGTCTTTAGTCCCTGAAGAGCTGAAGGAACTCTTTTTAAATAAAGAATTAGTCTAATTAATAATAATAACCTAATTACTATAAAGAGAAAGCATTAGGGACAAAATATGGTTTTAAATTAATGCTGCAGATTACCTTAGATAATAACATTTTAATGGACTAATTTTCATGCATAATGTTTGAGATATGTAGAAAAGACTATGGAGATAGACAGTGTCATGTTTTTAGTAGACTGGCTGGGTGTCTGAGAACCTAAAAGGGTATGGAATTTTGAGATTGGAAAAGCATTACCAATGCATATCTACATTGCTATATTAATTGGTCCCCAAAGATAAGGCTTTAAAAATAAGCTTATCTGATCACACAGGATATAGTCATGGCAGGAAATTTGGAAAATATAGATAAAATAAAAATAACATAAATTACCTCACTACTAATAATATTTGGTGGTGTTTATTCCTGTAGTCTCTCCCTATATATTTACTTTATTTTAATATCCAAAAGGGATCCTTCTGTACATACTATCCTATAATGACTTTTTCCCATGTGTCAGTAGCTTGTGAGTGTTTCTCCCTATTATGTACTAGACCTTATCATTTACAGCATCGCCTATTCCACCATCATAATGCAGCCACCACTACTGTGGACATGTAGAATCTTTTCAAATTTTCACTGTTATAAGTAATGCTGAAGTAAAAATCTTTGTAGTGAAATCCTTGCACACATCCATGATTAGACAATGATTTTTAAAAAATGAAAAAAAAAACCAAACCTCAAATCAGACTCTGTGGCTTCTAAAAATTAGTAATATGGAGGAAGCAGAAATAAAATGTAAATGCACCAGTAAGAGGAGACCGTAAATAGCCACCGCATGGAAAGGAGAGATTGTATGGTCTGTGTTTGAGACAGACCTCTAATTCTGAGTGACATGAAGTCACTCCAAATGTGGTCTTCCGATGGTATCATGCTGTCTTGCAAAGCCCAGCATTATGAGTAATTGTTTAATTTTAGATGGGCCTTTCACATTTCCTGCCCCACCCTGCCCGCCCATGGCTGCATGGCTTTTCCTGTGCCTTGGAGAAGATGTGTGTCTGTGTGCTGGATGGGGAGCAGTGGGTGACCATGTGTCTAATGGAGGAGGCTGCCTCCCGGGGCCATCACAGAGCCATCTAGGGTCTACCATGCTCTGCTGATTAGCTTTCCTCTTCAGCATTTGTCTAATTGATGCTTCACAATTTGATTAGTTCTTACCCCCTTGAGCTTTGCGCATCCACGATGGGAGCCTTTTTACCCTCTGCTATGATTCGTGTTTGCCACTTTCTACTGTTGTTACAGGAACACCTCAAAGCCCTTCCAATTTAAAGTAAACTCTGAATGTCCCAAGTTTATCCAGGAGATTTGTATGTAAGCTTCAGCAACAGTCTTAATGACTACTCGAATGAGGCAGTTCCCATCAATCCTGTGTCAGGTGTGTTTTAGTGTGGGCAAAATCTGAAGAGGGGCTTCAAGAGTTCACCAGTCCTCACCCTTTTGGAGCTCCAGTGGCTAAGCAGCTAGAGCTGCAGGCTGGCCAGACAGGGAGGGGAGAGGAGGCTGTGACAGGAAAAGGCATGTGCAGGGCCACCAGCCTGGGCTGATTTTCTAACGCTCTCTGTCATGATCTACCATCTCCCTTCACCCCAACACACACACCATGCTCACATTCCCCTCTACAGTGGGATTTCTACTGGGCTGGTGCCCCACACATCGGGAATGGCCTCAGTCTCCACGCACCACCAGGTTGTCACAGATAGTGACACACTCGAGCAGTGGCCGTCCATCTCCTCACAAGTGAATCATTGATTTGTTGCTTCCCTGTCTGGTCGGCTAGGGATGGTTTCTGTGAAATGTTGTACCTGTGTCAGCTCAAGTTCTCTATACCCATCATATTTTTTCTCTCACAGCTATTTCTGGAGTGGCTTCTTTGGAAAAAAAAATGTTGGTTCCCTGTGCCTCTGACAAAGAGGGGTTAGAATAACATTTTGAGCACTTTACACATGCTAGGCCTCACACTCAACCTATTACATGATTTGTTTCATTTGCTATTTACAACAGCCTATGAAAACCACCATGATGGCAAATTTATAAAGAAATATTAATTAGAGTGGTTAAGTCGTTTCCACAATATTATATCCTAAGCAGATTCTAGAGCTGGACTGGACTGTGAACCTAGAGCCTGACACTGACTACAGTGAATATACCCTGGTATGCTTCTACAGTAAAATTACTTTCCTGCTTCCAGTTGAATTGTAATCTTCTGTGAGTGACATTGACTTCAGAAAACCACTCTATGAACTCATTAAGTATAGTTCTCAGAAATTTAACTGCTTTCCTAACATTGACTAGAATTTCTGTTTTTTACAAATATCAGAGGGTTCTCTACTACACCTAGAATTCTCCCTCATGGCAGATGAATTATTTTAATTATATATTAAACTCTAAAGGATAAGGTTTTTGGAGTTCTAAAAGATTTCTAATAGGAAATGGACCCAATTTTTTTCCAGATGATTTACAATATTTTAATGACATTGTTCCAAAAACATTCTTGATTTCCTTTATCTATATGGGCTATATTTCATTGTTTCTTAGAATTAATACTCCACTTTAAGACAAGAATGTTCTCCCAGAAAAATTGCAACTAAATAAGAAAAACAATACTTAGAAAATGTGTGAATTAGACGCCGATCTAAAATAGAAAGGGATGAATTTTAGTTGTTACTCATTGCGTTTCTAAAATGGGTTTAGAAGTCACTGTGCATCCCAAGCTCATACATATGAGATAATTGGTTATAATGTCATTACTCCAGGCACAAATTTTCAAAATCAAAAACAGTTTAGCAACAAAGAGGCACTTGAAAAGCTCATTTCTGTTCTGAGAGCCCTTACAGTTCATAGAATTGGTTCCTGCTGAGGGAACAGGTTGAGGTACCATTAGCTGACTCTGGGATCCTCCAGACTTGAGTTCCAGGGACCCCTAAAGTACCTACAAAACCCGTAATCTTACAAAAATTATAAGATATGTTTTTTGTCAGTGATGTGTTTTCATTTTTATATCTTCTACCTTGTATGCATGGGTTCTGAATATTTAGAAGGAGTCCACGAATCATTTCATGTGGCAATTGGAGGCTGAAGTCACTCGTGGTCTGATAACCCATGCATGTACCAAATGATCAGACCCATGCGCAGGAAGTACATAGAAATTGGTAAATGTGGCTAGGCAAGCAATTTCCTTCCTCTTTGAACGTCCTAAGAGTGGTTGAGATATTTCAGGGTGGGGGAGGGATCTAAACCACAAAAACCCTAAATGAATAGTCTCCTTAAGGGAATAACTGAAAACATTCTACACAGGAGGTTGTGTATAATACATATCCACATTTGAAGATGCAGTTTAATGGCTAACTTGAAAATACAAGCATCATTTCAGGTATTTATAAAAATACCTCTAAACTCTAAACACAGTTATGCAAATTAGATGTGCATATTCAAAGTGAGAACATCAATCTTTCTCTTCTTAATTTCTACTCGTTCCCTTAATATGGATTTAATTTTGGCCTCAGATATTTGTGCAGACCGAGTAGATCTTTAGGCTTTCCAAAAGCAGGGCAATCAAATCCTTTAGGGCCAGTGCTTGCCAGTTGCAGTGAGTCACAGCTGGAATGTCCTGTGGTTAACATTTTGCTCTGAAAACAGAATCATAGGGCTCCAACTGGTTACCATGGTAACCAGTGTTTGTGTACTTTTTGAAAAATGAGTGTTCCTGTTTTGTGTGGTAAATTTACGCGGGGATGAATTATAGAGGCGACGTTAGCCATCTGTGTGAATACAAACAAAAAAAAAACACCCTGATTTAATTAAGTGTAAACTTGAGAAGGACATAAAATTGGGGGTTTGGGTTTTTTTTTTGTTTTTTGTACAGAGGTATTGTTCTATACTAATCAACTCATTAATTTATTTGACATTATATTTAAGCATTTTAGTCCATATCTAGTTGATGTTTATTTTTATGCATCATTCTCTCCTTTCCAAAGGCAAAAGGAAATCTAATTGTCATGCATCAGCGCTCCCCCCAAACCCACTCCCTTTGCCCCTGCTCTCCATCCCATTCACAATGTGTTATTTAAGAACCACTGCGATTCAGGGGCTGTCTCCTTCAATGAGGTAATCCCATCCGGAAGGAAGGAAAAAAAAAAAATCCCTTCCAAGTCATGTGAAAATGTCAGGTTTTTAACCTTGCTGAGCTGAAAAGCAAAAATACTCTACTTACTTATGACCTTGAATAGAATCTAAAATATGGTTCCTCCAAATGTCACTAGCTAGTATTTCAAAAGACCCATTAAGCTTAGCGCGACGATGGTTATAAGGAAATCTTACCTTATGCTTTGTTGGGTAAAAATGAAATAATGAAAGGTTTAGTCACCGAACAACAATCCAGAGTTAAGAATGAGCTTTTTGGAGTGGAAAACAGTCGAGTGTTTTCTTGTTTATTATGCCTCTGCTTGGGAACAGTACGTTTATTTTGGTATTAATTAGTTTAGAATTGGAGCTCATACACTGGATTTAATAAAAGTGAAGCTGAGAAAAATACCCTCCAGTGAAGCAGTAATTCAGCAGTAAACAGATTGCAACATGGGCCTCCTCCCCCACATCCACCTCTTACATTAGACGGTGGGGCCTGAGGTCTGAGGCCAGGGGCTTTTGTTGTCATTCCCCCTTCTTTTTTATGTTGCTTTATTCTCTCTCTCATTCTCGCTCCCTCATTTTGGCTTCTGTCAAATATCTAGAATATTAGAAACTTGATTATAAATATACACATTTGAAGCAGCAGTATTCAAAAAAATAAAAAGGAAGCTGAAGTGATAAGCCTAGAATAGTAAATCTCATCCTTATTTATTTGCTTAAAATGCTTAGGCTTAGTACTTAAGAGCGAGTGATGTAATGGGCTTCCGAGTTTCTCTTTTGAATCTCTGCTGACCGTCCTGCCAAATCTCACAGGCATGTATGTCTATCGAACAGTTTTGAGAACTCTGAACGAGACAGGCCAGGATTTATAAACCTGATATTTAGTACGACCATGAACAGGTCCTGCCTGGTCCCCCTTCACAGAATGGCCACACAGGAGCCACAGCCTTTGCTGCCTAAAAGGAACATGCTGACATTTAGGACTGTAAGAACCTGATATGTATCGAATTCTGCAAGTTTCAAGCAATAGTGCAGATGAAAAATCCGATTAAAATTAATGCGGTTGTGGGGAAATCATTTTGTTTATTCTCTGGGGGGTGTATTGGGATCTGCCATGCGCTGGGCAGTGAGGGGAATTCAGAGGTGATCTGGGGTCTAAGAAAACTCATAGCCTGTATGGGAGATCAGACATCCATGCCTATAATAGAAGGTAAGGAAATGTGACCATTCGCACATAGAAGCACAAATAAAGAGCTAAAGGGTTTCAAAGGAAACCTTATGATAATTGGCTGCTCTAGGGATGAGGGAAGGTGCCATGGAGGTGCTTTGTAGAATTTGATTATAAAAGTTTTTCATGCTCAAATCAGTATGTTTCCAGCAGTATTTCATATCTTAACATTTTTTTTTATTTCATAACATTTTAGTAAATAAAAATAATTTGGTCAATTTGGAATTTATTGAATCTAGATTATACATTTTCCCACGGACACATGCAAACACATACACACACATACGCTTGCCTATGTGGACTCTGCAAGAGAATACTCAAGTAACCATGCGTCTCTGATCAGATACCTTCCAGTTTGTTGTCATGGTCAGTTCATACCGAGGGTAACTGGAACAAAATGTTTTAAGTGGACCTTAGGGGATTAAAAGAAAATATAATGGGCTGAGTCATGAGGAAGCCAATCTTTCTGGGTTATCTTTCCTGCTTGAAGAGATATGGCTGAGAAGTTTATTTATTTATTGTTTTAGTTTAGGGATGTGTGTCCGATGAAATCATTAAATGAAGCTGGTAAAGGATGAACAACAGGATGTATAAAACCCTTAGTGGAAAAATAGGCAGAGACCTCAGCAGAAAAGTTCTGAGAGAAGAAATGTAAATGGCCAATAAACATGAAAAAACGTCAACCCCAAAGTAACACAAATTAAGATAATTATAAAAACACACACAAATTTTCACTGTCAGAACCAGTTTTAAAAATTAATAGTCATAGTTGCTAAAGTTCCATTGTACAAAATATTTCTGTAAACTGCCAGTGGGAGAATAAATTGGTATAAACTTTCTGGTGAGAAAATAAATAATATACATGAAATGCCAAAAAAGATTATACTCTTTGATTCATTTCCCTTATAGGAATCTTTTCCTGGGAAAAATTTAAAATAACAAACAAATATTTGAGTTGGCCAAAAAAATTTGAAAATATCCTAAATGAACAACAGAAATGTAATGTAAATTGTGTGTTAGTAGCATCTTATGCCACCATTAAAAATGTTTAAGTGGACTATTTAGTGATGCACTTAGGATAAAAACGGGGAATGCAATGAAATGTGTAGCCCAAACTTACACCCATACACCTACACACATATGTACATACACATATACAAATGAAAACGTGTTGGCAAGAAACAATTCTGGTGTTAACAAAGCATTAATAGTGATTATCTCCAGTGGGATTAATTTTTGTATTTTTGTTTTTCACAGCTTTCTAAAATGTGTTTTTCTATCATTAGTATTTTTTTTAAATTTATATCTTATAATGCTGCTATTTATTGAGCATCTCTTATCCATATATGAACATATAAGAACATCTGAACACACCTCATTCGGCCTACTATTTCCTTATTCTGGGCCTAGACTATACTTTGGAGGAAATTTGCTAGGCTGACATAACACCAAACAGTATCTTGATTTCCAGATTATTGGGTTTAGGAATTATTCCTAAAAAAGTACATAATGTTCTACTTTGAATTCTTAGATTAAATGTCCTGTACTCAACCCACCCCAGTAGATGTAACCTTAACTTTTGAGCCAAGGATCAGCTTTGTTGCATGAGTAGACCTTACTTTTGCCACCTGACAGACCATTCAAAGTTGTTTTTTATTGGAAGGCTTCTCTTTGATTTCAGCTCTATGACGGCACACGGCGGATAGGACGTTACTGTGGAGCAGGCATGCCGCCCTCCGGGAGCACCACGGGCCCCATTCTTCAAGTGCTATTCTATACCGATGGGGCCGGGCACCATGAGAAAGGATTCCAGATGCAGTGGTTCATTCACGGTAAGCCCCGCGCCGAGCCCAGTCACGTTGGGTGGTTGCTATTAGACCAAGAATTGCCTCCTTCCCAATTCTGTGTTTGGAAACAGTGCCATCAACAAACAACGGAAGGTGGGTAGTAATCTGCTGGTAGGTCTTTGAATGTTTACTCAGACATCGGCAGCTCTCAGAGAACGAAGCCTTGTTAGGGAGTCAGAGGAAGTGATGTCAAAGTGGACAAGTAACTGCTTAAGCAGATGCAGTGATAAGCTACCCAAGTGAGAGGAGGGAGCAGAATGAAGCTTCTAGGGGTGAAGGCCTGTACTGGGGTGTGGCAAGCACATTGCCAGGTTGGATGGGGGCCTCTCAGGAGGAGTGCAATAGAATAAGATTTAAGGCTCACCCTGCCATTAAGGAGAGAAGGAATGACAGGGATGGAAGGGAAACAATGAGAGTCAATCAGAGAGAGAAAGCGAAGGGCAGGGATTGGGCTGAGAGGGACACAGGAGCAGAAATCTTAAGCTAGTGATGCTGTAAGCCAGGGCCACATTTTGTACCCACACACGTAAAGGCACATCAGTGCCCACCTGTGGTTCAGCAAGTAGGTAGGATAGTCGTTTCTCTCAAGATGAAAATTCATTTTTAACAGGACTTCTAAAACTTCCAGACTAACCTCCTATGGCCCAGTCTAAAGGGAGAGGGCCCCAGAACAGTGGTTCTCTGCATATGCTCCCCCAAAAGCAGCATCAGCGTCCCCTAGAACTTGTTAGAAATGCAATTCTCGGAGCCCCATCCCAAACCTACAGAATCACAGACTCGGAAGGGAGGCCTAATAATCTGTGTCTTAACTGGTCTCCCTGGTGGTTCAAGTTTGAGAACCACTCTTCTAAAGTGATCCAGACCTGAAAAACAGAGTCCTTGTGAATATTATAGTAGAAGTTCCCACCCACGGTCTTAGGGCTCACTGGTCTCTTTCAATCCATTTGAAAGAGAAGGAGTTGCGATGTCACACCTGGAGCCACACACAGACCTCTAAGCTGTGGCCCCACTGTTGCAATCATTGGTGAGCACAAGGTGAGGGCATGAATGTGTGTCATGGTTGACACTTGAAGGTTGTTAACATCACAGTACGTTTATTGTATGAATCTCAGTGCTATACATAGCTGAATAGCCCTATTATGTATTTAAGAATGTTAGATGTTCTGAGGTTATGAACTAGAGACCAAGTGTATTCCTGTTAAAATATAAGAATGGGGTTTTCAGTGTTTAAAACTATTCAGTGGTTATCCACAGAGCTACTTATAGCTTGAAACACAGATTATGAGTTGTAAATGAGCTATGATAATTAAGCTTGTGGAAGTTCTCAACTGTCCTCTTCATCAAGTAGGTGGATTTGACCTCGGACTGTCAATTTATTGATCTAGTAAATGAAGGGACTGGATTCGTTCAGCTCAGCAATACAGTCTATCTCTAGTATTCTGTGATTCAGAAATGCCGTGAGTCTAAGGAAACTGCAGACAATATGAAAAGACCAAGAAGAAGTGGGAAAATCTTGGGAAATGACCCAGATTTTCAAGGGCCAGGCGTATTTCCCAGAGCAGTGTTTCTTAGACTTTCACGTGCCTATGAATTGCTGGGGATCTTGTTATAATGCAGACTGTGATACAGAGGGGCTGAGGGAGGGCCCATGAATCTGTATTTCTACAAAGCTCGCAGATAATGCTGATGGTGCTACTCTGTAGACAACACTTTAATTATTTTCTGTCAGTTCCATTTGAAATCTGTCTTCATTTGGTGGAATCAAAGACACCCTCTGTCTATTCTCTTTTCCTATTACTATTTCAAAACTTTCCCCCAATTGCTGAAAACTTGCTAAGCTTGGAACCAGAGTTATGCAACAACATTTTGCCAGCTAAGACCAGAATTGGGGAAAAAAAAAAAATTTAACTCCGTGATGCCCACTACATATAAATTATACATGGGAAGAACCTTCTGGAAGGGGATGATAAGTGTTCTAGATCTGTGCAAAATTAACTATCATATACTATAGTTATGCAGTGCCACAAGAATGCAGAGCTTATACTCTGTGTCTGAATTAGGTCTTTAACTTGAGATGATAGCCTGAGAAGAGAGGCCGACGAAATAGACGAGAGTCAGCGAAGAGGTTCCGGTAGGACAGGTTCCCCTACTTCTTACTCACTGGAGGTAGGCTGAAGACATAAACCTGATTTCTCAGTTATCCCTAGTTCGTTGCACACATATGAAGTAACCATTTTGGGCCAGGTACTGTGCAAGGGCTGGGGACCCTGTGTGTGATTCCTGCCTGCAGGCCTCGTACCTACTGTCATAGAGCTTACAGGTGATTGGGAGAAGAGGCCGTCAAGCCAAAAGCACACAAATAAATATAAATAAGTGCCACGGAACACATAAAAGGAGATTTGAGCTGGACAGGAGGTCGGAGAAGTCCTGCATGAAAATGAGCCCTTTAAAATCAAAGAATATGCAGGCGTTATGTAGACCAATAGGGGAAGGAAAAGGATTCCAAGTAGACAAAGTCCCTGTGGAGGGAGCATGCGGGGTGAAGGAGCCAAAAATCAGGCGTGGCAGAGTGGCTGGAGGTCAGAGTCGGGGGAGCAGTGCTGAGCTAAGTGGCATCAGGTCACATACAGTTAGGGACTTGGGCAGGGTGGTGGGGGGGGCGGGCACACTTCCTCTTACCTGTAAGTCCGTCAGATTTCACAGAAATGAATTTTGAGTAGGATCTTGAAGAAGCGAAGCAACATGGCATCTTGTGAGATTCAGAATATAAAATCAAATACAAATGAAAAAATACAAAACAAACTCATACAAAATAAATGTAAAACTTAGTCTCAATTTTCAAATGTAACAGTAATATTCTTGAATGTGTGTTTGTGTGCGCCCACAAATGTGTGCACGTGTACGTAATTCCAAAGGATGTCTCTGCACAGCCTCCCCCAGCCTCTATCTCAGAATCAGGTTCAAGGGCCAAGGCCCAGGACACCCACCTGACACTTCATTTCCCGAGCATTGCTGCTGAGGAAGCATCCACTTCATTTGCTCTGTCAATTCCTTCATAAACCCATTTACAAAATGTGTCTCTTTGTTGACTGCACAAATCTTCTTTTTTCTTTGAGAAAATGCATCTACAATCGGGCTTTCTTTGTGGGCCCGTTTTTAAAGCGGAACTGCAGACATGAGATTAAACCACACTGCCCTCTGCCTTTATGCCGCCCATCAAAGACAGACCCACCCTGGAAAGAAAGAAATGGCCGCTGCTGCCCTGCCTGGCTAAACTGTTCCCAGTATTGAGTGCTGACTGCATTGTCCAGAGGCTGAATTCAGCCTCGGGGGCCTCCGTCTGGGTTGCTGAAGGGCATATAGAACTTTCTGCGGGAGCTGTGTGAATAGGGGCCTCCTAGCCAGCTGTGCACACCCCTCGCCTCTTACTCTACCCTCTCCCCGAGGCCCACCTTCCCTGGGTAATGGAATCCAGCAGACAAACAAGGTCAAGGAGCTTTGTGCGCCAAAGTGACATTTGCAAAGGGAGAGAACCCCCTCAGCTGGGAATTGCAGGGGAAGGGCTAAGTGGCCTGTGATCAGGAGGTGATGTCATCCTGGATTTTCACAAAGGAAAGTGCTGCCTTTTCTTTGGGGAGATAGATGACATCAGCCTCTCGGATGGGGGCTGGTTTCATTGTATCTTCATTTTAGCTGTGAATGAGATTTCTTAAGCCTGAAGGTTTTCAGAAATTGGCTCAGGAGAATATTTAAAACAATTTTTATCAAGGCCTTCCATGGCTGACTGGGTTTGAGCATAAGCCAGTGCCTTCTCAACTATCTCGGGGCATGCGACGCTGTTGCAAATGGCTTTTAGAAACTATATTTTTAGAGCCCTGGCAAAGAACCTCCGTGAGGTCAGCAATATTTCTCTTAAACCTTCCCTCTGATTCTCTTTCCCTCACTTGGACTTTTCAATAGTCTTTGTTTGTTGTTGGCCTTTCAGGGGAAATCCTTCTAATTTGTAATTTCTATTCCTTTTGAGACCTATAGTGTGTGTGCTGGGGTTTCTGGGAGGTTTACCCTTTGAGGACAAAGGTTTTGTCTTTTGTAATTCATGATCCTTTTGCCTTCTATGTGAACGCTGGGTAATCACCCTTAGGGTGTGAGTGAGGGTGAATTAACTGGGCTCTATGAGGAGATCTCCCGGGCCTACCTTCCAAAGAACAGACAGTTTGCACTGTGCATCACGTCTTAGTAATTTACACATAGCCTCTGTAAGCAGGTGTTTACTGAGCACATGTTTTCCGTTCAGTCGTTTGTCCAACCAGCACATATTGATTCACTAACCAGGTTCTGGGCATGGTGTTTAGAATACAGAGTTTATTAGTTTGCTCACGCAGCCATAACAAAATACCTCAGACTGGGTGGCTAAATTTACTTCTCTCTATTGTGGAGGCTGGAAGGCTGAGATGAAGGTGTCGCAGGTTTGGTTTCTCCAGAGGCCTCACTGGTTGGCTTGCCGCTGGTGGCTTTCTCGCGGTGTCCTCACAGGGCCTTTTCTGTGTGAGTGTGTATCCCAGGGTCTCTTCCTGTGTCCAGATCTCATCTTCATATAAGGACACCAATCAGATTGACAGGGGGGCCTCATTTTGACTTAATCACCTCTATAATAGCCCTATGTCTAAATAGTGACAGTCTGAGGTACTGGGGGTTAGTTAGGGTTTCAAGAGGTCCTTCAGGCAGCTGAATACTGGAGCTGAGTTTTTTTTGTTTTTGTTTTTAGGTTTATTTTTTTTTTAGTTGAAGATTTTATTGAGGAATTGGGGAAGGGGAACAGTGTTGGGGAATTGGGGAAGGGGAACAGCCAAGTTGTTGTCCTTCAATCTTAGTTGTGGAGGGCACAGCTAGCTCAGCTCCAAGTCCAGTCGCCATCTGGCCGCCCATCAGTAGCTCGTGGCCATCAGCTCAAGGTGCTGTGTTCAATCTTAGTTGCGGGTGGGCATAGCCCACCATCCCATGCGGAAGTCGAACTGGAAACCTTGTTGCTAAGAGCGCACGCTCTAACCAGTGAGCCATCCGGCCGCCCGTTGGCATTGAGCTGAGTTTTAATGGATGAGCAAGAATCGACCAGTCAGACAAATATCCCGAGAGGGGAAGACATTTTTAAGTAGAAGTAGGGAGCCTTGCATCAGCTACAGCATTTATCAACCCCAAGGGGGTGGAAACTGGTTTTGGGGAGGGTGAAAAAAATCTTAGGCCTCATGTATAAAGTGCATACATATACATATACCTATATCTATATATATGGTACATCTGTGATATTAAAATTTTATGGGGGAGAATTTGGGAAAAACAATATCTGAAAAGGCTCCTTAGAGAGGCAATAATGAACCCAACATGGCTGAGAAACACGGAGCTAAAGGGAGTGATAGAAGCTGAGGCAGGAAACGGTGTCAGAGACCAGTTGCTATGAGCCATTGCAAGAACATGGCTATTATTTCTTGTCCATCCTGAGCCTTGCTTCCACATGGTGCAAAGAATCACAGCTATCTCAAGGTATGATGCTCACAACGAAAGTGATTTTTTATGAATTGTGGTTTGCAAAGATCCCAGGGCGTGCTCACAAGGACGGGAGGAAGTGAATCACATGTCTGGTCCTAATCTCAGACGGGGACATTTTTCTCTGCTGGTGATGAATTGCTTTCATATTGTCATTTCCTGCTACGTGCTGATATAATGTCACAGAGAGAAATGGTACAACACCTCTCCCAGTCTGCCTCTAAAGTGACCTCCTTTATGATCAAGAATGCATCCTTCAGCTCAGTAAGTCTGGAGGCAACCTCATGGTATATAGACAAATGGACATAGACTCCTGGGATAGTTTTATTATGTAGTGTTTTGTTATATCACATAGTGTTTATTGTTTTATTACATAGTATGATAAAAGATAAAGAAATGCTGTTCAGTTTGGGTAGACATTTAGGTAAAATAGAAACTTTTAAGAGACAGTTTTAAGTTAAAACTCATTTCCCTACATGCTGACCAGGCTTTCTTTCACATGCACTTATGCTATATCCTGCCCTGCTATTCCAGCTACTTCAGCCTGTTTGGTATTTTGAACTTTTATCTTGGGGATACTCGTAGCAAGTTTTCTAGCATGGAGAATGAAAATGAATGCAGTCTTAGTGAGAACCGAAGCCCCGATGTCTGCATGATGATACTCTGTCTGATTTTTATTTATGGCAAATTCTCACATGTCTGCTTTGCAAAGAAGTTCTTAATGGACGATGCTCATATTTAAAAATCTGTTCATAAATTCACTCACATTGGTAAAACTGGGATAATGATTTACTAAGAAAATCACGCACCCTTTTTGCCTTGGCTTCAGAAACTTCCCAGCAAGGTCCGAGTAATCAGGGGCTTATGCAGACATTTCAGAATGAGTGGAAAAGCTACGAGATCATGGCATTATTTGCCTCCTTGACGACAGCAGAAAATATTCATACACACACTTGACCTTCACGTAATGTTGGTTTTGAGTCTTGTAACTAGTAAGGGCATTTTAGTAGTCTTGCCTCCCAATTCCCATGTCATTTGAAAAACTTGCAGTTCTATTTCCACTGCTTCTCTTTGAAACAGTTATAAAAAGAAAAAAAGAAAACAAACCCTCAAACAACCACGACCTTCCCAAATCATATATTGCACAATTTGTAATCAACCTTGAGATTTGGGCCAAAGGACGGCCTTTCTTGAATCTTCTATTTGTGTTCTGGGTCCTTAGCAACAACATCCCTGATAGATATTGCACATACTTTCCAGGGGATTCCACACTTTTTCGTACAACATGAAAAAAAGAAACCACACTTTTTTTTTCCATAGTTTCAAATTTTGTAGCAGCCCAAAATGACTAAAACCACATAGAACGAACATGATGTTGAGTGAAAAAACACTAATTTTTGTCCCCAGAGGTTCCCCTTTTCTGAGTATTTACTTAAATATGGCCATAGTCGTCTCTAACGTTACGTATCCAAGGACTTGTTTGATATGTGTGCCACTGCGTAGTCAGAGGAAGTAATGTGAGCCTCCCATGGCACTGACTCACAAAACAAAGAATGATAGTAGAAACATTCTAGAAGGTTTAATAGAGTTTTATATTCTCTCTATAAGTAATGACATTAATTTACTTTGTCCCTGACATTTTCTCCTTCTGGTTACTTCTGGTTATACTTACAGACTCATCACAAGCTAAAAAATATTGATTTTGCTACCTATACATAATTTTAAATTTATTTTAAGACATTAATTATGATAAAAATAAACCATGTTGCCATATAAGGAGTGAATGAAAATATGATTTAAGTGCTTAGTGCATTGATTGAATTGACCTCTTGTTTATTATTACTGGACCAAGTAGTTATTTAAAAAATGTTAATGTTGTCATTTAAAAATGACGTTATCATTTAAAAAAATGTTGCTGTTATCATTTTTTAAATGTTGATGTCATCATTTTAAAAATGACACTTGACATATTTAAAAAAATGACACCATATGCCGAGCGCTTTGGTTAGTGCTTCAAAAATTTTATCTCATGTCTCCTCCCAATAATTCCCTGAAATAAGCATGACCATCCCCATATATGGATAAGAAAACTGAGGAAGGAGCTTAGAGAAGTTAAGTCATTTTCTCAAACTCACAAATCCAGTAAGTTAGAGATGGAATTGTGATACAAAACCAAGTGTGTGGTGCCTGAGTTTTAATAGCTGCACTCTGTCTGAAACAAATAATTTTTCCCTATAACTTTTCATTGCAAAATTCATTACAGGATACTGTAATGCAGAGAAGGTTAGAACTCCTAGTAGGTAATTTTGTAAGTAACTTCCCACTGAGGAAAATGGATATTTTTTAATGAATGTATGCAGTTTTCCCCCAAATAAATAATGTTCTGGTTCCAAGGTATTCCCACTAAACTACACAATTCATCCTTTCTTCAAGTTCAAGTACCAGTAACAGGGGGGAAGCGCATTGCTTAGCAAACAACTAGTTCAAAATAGTTGATAGTTGATAGTTGAGCTCTGGCACAGCATCTGCTTTGTTACTTAGCTGTACAGTGCTCATCTTTTGGAGTGGCTGCGTGTGACTAATGGACTCATAGGCTTCTGAGCTGGGATAGAGCACAGAGGTCACTGAATCTGTTACCACGGTTTAGTTACGCAAACTAGTGTACAAGAGGAGTTATAATAATGTGAAGCGTGAAAGGATAATTGCCCCCCAAATAGATTGGTTTGACTGGAGGTAATCAGTGAAGGATGAGGTGGAGCACTTGAGGATTTGATTAATTTAGGAGCCCAGCCAGAGAGTTTTGCCTCCTCTAAGCTAAGGACTGTGGCTGGCTGGATGCCCGTAGCATTTACCCTGCAAGGGGCCCATCCATACCCCCTGGTATTATAATCACAGAAAACAATCTCATGGCTCGGGTTTGGAGGGTCAGCAGACATCACGACCATCGGCGTGGTGCTGCCCATGTTGGTCCTCTTGTCGATGTCCTCACTGTGGAGGAAAGGTTGGGAGAAGGGGAAGATGAGCAAAGGAATTTGGGGTGGGTGAGTGATGCAGAGCCCGGAGGGAGGGGCTGGTGAGCTTTTCCCTGCAAAAGTGCCATGTACCAAAGTAATTAAATTGAAAGAAAGCAGAATTAGAATGAAAGATTATAAATAGAAATAGGAGTTTTGAAGCTTGAAATTGCATAAAGAGAACACATTTCCTCTGTTTTTTGCTGTGTTTGGGGGATTTCATCAAGTAATGTTAGGCATGACTGCTTATATTAGGGGAAATTAGTCCAGTTGCCTTGTTCTCATTTCATTTCCTTGGAAGATATTTTTATACTACTTTCATATGTTTTGTTCTGAAATCTTCAATATTTCAAAAATGTCTAAGAGAGATGGATTGATTGATTTCTCCTAAATTGTAAGCAAAGAATTTCTACTGGGAAACCATTTGTAATTTGGTGGGAATGAGTAGATTGGAAGGTAAAGATATAGCTAATCAAAATGAAAAGATGACAAGATTGGCTATACTTCTCTGGATCAAAATGAAAGATTTTTATCCTTTCGTATACAGGAAATTAAAATTTATATTATGTGGAAAATCCTAAAGTATGGCTACACTGGGTTCACTTCTCTTTAATGGTGTACTAATGTGAAATACTTCAATATTCAGGTTCAGGACATCACAGGGGGTTAGATAGCTATGATAACCTTAGCTTTGAATATTCATATGACATCTTATATAGTAATTTAAAAGTCCTTTTGTAACTATGGACAACATTGATTTTTTTGAACTCCTTGTATCTATTTTCCAAGTCATTAACTTCATGTTGTGGCCTTATAACCCCCCTTTTTTTGTCCTTATCGCTGAAAATAGATAACTCTACTCCGTATCCATGGCTGTATGGAAATCAGTCAGACAAATGATTATCAGAACTTCTGGGGCTGGGATGAAGTCCTTATGGAAGATGAAACTTTCTAAACCCTTACTGACTCCTCAGTGCTAAAAATCATTATTGTTAGTTCTTGAGTTTGCATATTTCTTCCTAATGTCACACCTAACTCTAAGTTTGTCTCTAGTTTTCTCAACAGTAGAATTTGCTGAGTCTGAACATCAGTGTCCCCTGAGAATTCACATGTTGAAACCTAATTGCTAAAGTGATGGTGTTAGGAAGGGGGGCCTTTGGGAGGGGATTAGGTCTTGAGGGTGGAGTCCTCATTACTGGGATCAGTGCCCTCAGAAAAGAGGCACCAGAAGCTCCCTCACCCCCTTGTACCGCGTGAGTCTGTGACCCAGAGGGACCTTCACCCACCCACAAACAAACAAACAATACATTTCCTTGTTTTAAGCCACCCAATTTGTGTTCTTTTGTTAGAGCAGCCCAAACACACTAAAACGGGTGATCTTCTGTCTTATCTGTGACCAACCATCATCTAAACGCCAATGTGATAAATGGGCAATACTCAGTACAAGAAGGGTTAAGGGGAACTTACAACCCCTACTCCTTCAAATGTTGCACTCAGAGCTGCTATCATTCTTTGCCTGCCTTCGAGTTTGGCCACCTCGCTTTTCAGGAAAAGAATGGAGGTGTATTAGCTTCCTAGGGCTGATATAACAAAATGCCTCAAAATGCGTGGCTTAAAACAATAGAAATGTATTCTGTCACAGTTTGGGAGGGTAGAAGTCCCCAAATCCAGGTGTCAGCAGGGCTATCCATCCGGGGTCTCTAGGGAAGAATCCTTCCTGACTTCTAGCTTCTGTTGGTTGCTGCAGTCCTTGACTTTCCTTGACTTATAGATGTGTAACTCCAATCTCTGTCTCCATCTTCATATGGCCTTCTTCCTTCTGTGTGTCTGTGTCCAAACTTCCCTCTCCTTATAAGGACACCAATTGTATTGAATGTCAGTCCCCCTCTGACCCAGTATGACCTCCTCTTAACTTGATAGACTCTGCAACGGGCTCCAGGTGGACATGATCTCAACTCAATACAGGAGTTTCTGCCGCTTTTGAAAACTTTCTCCTCTCCTGGAGTCACCGTGCTTTGTCTTTTCTTCTTCCTTTTTCTTCAGAAGCTTACGTTCCTAAGTCTTTATATCACTTGATTTTCTTCTCTGATTTCATCTCATTGATTGTTCCAGCTTGTGTCTGTGTCCTCACGGAATAACTACTAATCCACAAAATCCTCCAGAAACTTAATCTGCAAATCCTTACAATCATATGACTTCTGGGGCTCTATCATTGGCTGTGTCTTCAGAGAAAAGGATCTGATTTTAATTTTCTTTCTTTGTAGGATAGATACCTACATAGATACTATCATTTGCCTTTCGCCTATGTCTCAGGAGAGTGGCCTACACTTTTAGGCTGTTGGGGAATTAACTGGTAAAATCAAACCAGGAATTGTTGACTTCTGGTGGTTCTTATACCTGCCACAGTCGCCTTTGGATGGCTTTGACCATTTTATGGAGCTCACATTTCTGTCCACCCTCACCCCCCACCCCCAACCTGAAAGTTTCTGTTCAAAATCACCTTAATTATGTGATTTGCATATCTCATAGATGTGTCAGAATTGAGGCCTGTGTGCTCTAGAAAATATTACGACATTACCTTTGGTTGGATCTTCCCCAAATCCTGGGCTCTTAGTTGCTATTTCACGTCATACCTGCCCCACCAGAAGTGCCTTTCTTGGTAGCTTCTCCCTGTGACTCCACGCCCTTCACATGTGTTGCCTTTCAGAGGGAGATTGGTCTAACCAGTGAGGCACCCCTCAAGGTACAGAAGAAGGGAAAGTTTTTATTTTTAAACTGTAGAAAAACTAGTAAAGTATAACTCAATCATTTTAATGATGCATGTGAGCACCATCATTCAGAGTGTTTAAAATTTATTCTTTTACTCTTCTTTGGCTTATCAAGTTCTTTTCAACATTGACAGCTAATGTCTCAGGCGTTTTCCTCAGGCATTAGAGAATAAGGACGTGAAGATGTCCTCTTAGGGCCCGTTCTCTATTCCTGTTCTTCCAGCCCTTGTGGGCCATGTCAGTTCCAAGCTGGCAGCCCTCCCAGTGCTAATGGTTTATGGAACATAGTTTCAGGAAAATGAAATGCCAAGTGTAAAGAGCTGACTGCATTTGAGTAATCATAGGGAAATACAGAATGTGTCTTTAAAACTCAGTGCCTCTGATTCCATTTAGCTGTTTCATTGCCTTTTGCTAATAAAAGTTTGCTTTTATTAAGGCTCTTCCATTTAAAAACAACAACCCAAAACAACAACCCAAAACCTTGAAGATAGAACATATATACCAAGTCTGACAATTACTGTAAGTTTGCGAACTCATCCTAGAGAAAGTGCTGCATACCTCATTTCTGAATTATCACTATGGTCACCTTTGAAGTACTCCCCTTGGGAAGCTATGCACCAACGCCAGCACCTAGTCCACCCTTCAAAGCAATTTTGGAAATCTTTTTCTGATGACAACATCAGAGCTGTTGTCTTATTACCCTTGCTGTCCTGAATGTCATCAAAATGTCTTCCTTTCAATATTTCCTTTATATTCAGGTAAAGAAAGAATCTGGGGGCCAGATCAGATGAGTAGGGAGGGTGTTCCAATACAGTTATTTGTTGACTGGCTAAAACTCCCTCACAGACAGTGCTGTCTGGTGAGCTGGTGCATTGTTGAGATGCAAGAGCCATGAAAAGTTCGGGTCATCTAACTTTTTCACACAGCCTTTTCAGCACTTCCAGATAGTAAACTTGATTAACCGTTTGTCCAGTTGGTACAAATTCATAATGAATAATCCCTCTCATACCTAAAAAGGTTAGCAACATCCTTGCAACAAGTTCGCAAACTTATTTGTCTGACCTCGTAGATTATGCCTAATTAAAAAAAATTTTTTTTAACTCCTTGCTGTTTTAGACCACAATGCAACTGTTAGCTAAGTCCTTCTGTGAGAAAGATTTAAAATACGTATCTTCATAAGTAAACAGGTTTAGCAACAGTTTAAAGTCTTCCTTGTTATGAGTTCAGTAAATCAACATGCTTCCTGCTGATAAGGTAAGCTCTTCCTTTCAGCTTGTAACTGGGAGTTTGGAGGAAAATAGAATCAAATAGATTATCAGTTACCAGTGCTGAAAGTTTTGTAAAGATTAATTAAAACTGAACAACATATGATTCTCTTCAGGACATTATTTATTCCAGTTCGTCTGATGTCTAATGACGTTAATATATTAGATTTTGTCAGATTTGCCTCAAATTAAATGGAAAAGGTTTTTGCTTTATTTGTTTTTTTCAGGTTGCCATGGTGACTTTTTGTTCTCAGTAGCTGGACAGAACAGTAATGAGGGCTGTGTTTAGCACTGCCATTCCAGTGCCTTAGGGCTGGAGTGCCCAGCAGGGCATGGTGGAAAGAACACAGAAGTGGGAATTGGGGGGAGGGGTTGGCCCCAGATCTGCTGTTCACTATGTGAGCTCCAAGTCCAGCAGCCTTCTTGAGCCTCAGTTTGCTTCTCTCTAAAGTGGGCCTGACATGCTCCTTCTTGCCTACCTCATAGAGTAGTTATGAATTTCAAATAAGATAATGTGCTTATTAAAAACACTATGAAAACCTGCGAACTGCCATACACATATGAGCTATATTGTAGCTTAATGAACAACTGATTTCTTACCTCTTCTCAGCTATTCATGATGGTTTTTCAGCTGGTGGCAATTTCTTTTCCAACTCCAAATCTTTCTCTCATCTTATCCTATGTCTGGATAAACTCTTGTTAAATTACAACGTGCAGAATGTATGGAGTGATTATCGTATGAAAGACACTTAACTGAAAACCTCACTTAGGTTATTTCATTTAATCTGGGTAACAACCCTATGAGGTTAAATACTCTCTGTTACAGGTGAAGAAATTCAGCATTAGAAAGGTTAAATTATTTAACCTTTCCAAGGAGTAACCCAGCCAGGGTTAGAACCTGTTTTGTCTTACGTCACAGCCTATGCTTTACTCGATATGTTAGTGTATTTCCAAAAGTTTTGCATCCTAACATGCAAATTCTGCAACTCTGAAATCATGTTATCTCCTCCATGAAAATCTCCTCTTTCCAATTGGGTGCAAAGAGCCACTATCTCTAACTCTATTTCTTCTGAATCTGTGTCTGTCGGAACTCTATCATCACTCATTGCCCACTCCTTAGTTACTGTTTTTATCATGTAATCATTATCTTTATGTAGACCCCTGAAATTCTTTCCTAAGTCATTGTCCTCTGTCTTACATTACTGGAGCCTAGTAATAGAAAAATGTCTCTATTTCTTCTATATTTTATTATTCATTCAGCCAGACAGCTAGCATGATGATGATGACGATATTGGAAGTCTAAACATCACCTCCTACTTTATTTCCTGATAGCTGTCGATTGATATAACCTCTTTCATCTCCAGCCTTGTCTGTCTTCCATCTTTCTTTCCTACCCCTCTGGCTCCCTGGTCACCTGATATCACAGACGTGACTGATAATGACGTGACTATTTTAAAATTATCGAACAGCCTGTTAAACGGTGTGTTTTCTCAGTAGTTTCATTTGTTTTCATCTTTGCTGACATGTCTGTACCATTATTTTTACTCTAAATGAAATGTAGACACCTGAGATTTCCCAGGGGCCTTGTTGCTTCCATTTCCAAAATGGGCAGATGGATTTATGAACAGGTTTTCTTCTGTGACTCCTTCAGGAGAAACTATACTTTGACAAGAGATTGTCAATTCCTAAACCCCACACAAAGGGAAATACTGCAGTGGACACAACATTTTCTCCCCTTCCTGGCCCAAAATGAATTTAGATTTAATAGGAAAGTAAAATGAGGAACTTGTTTTTGTAGAAAGGTTTTAGTATTAGACATCATCAACACTGATAACGGCTACACAGGTAAACCAGCTTACCAAAAAAGTTTTTTGAATTCTATAATCTTTATTAAAAATAAACAAAAACTAACCTTGTCTCTATCACAGGGGATGCAGAAATAGTAAATCAAATAAATGAACAGCTTTGCTGCCCAAAATTGTTGATGAGGCAGAATTAAATTGTTTAGCTTTTGATTCATTTTAGCATGTAGAACACATTTCTCTTCTTCAGAATTACAAACAATAGGAATCTTGGATTATCTTGGTGTTTCTTTTGACTGTACAGGGGTTGGCAAACTGTGGCTCACAAGCCGCATGCGGCTCTTTGGGTACGTACATGAGGCTCTGAAGTAAAATTGAAAATGAAAATAAAACTATCATAGTTTCATTTATAACATTTTTAAAGGATATTATTCACATAATGGTGATTTCATTTGTTTATGTCTCTCAAATAATTTTTAAATTGTTGTGAGGGACAGGATTGGCTCTTCTGTCTCAAAAGTTTGTCGTCCCCTGGTATAGTATGTGTTGATATAGATTCTAAATCACTTACCTATATTGTAACTGATGCCCTTTTCTACAGCTAATTAATTGGAAAACAATGCATACATACAATTCAAAAGACTCACATTTTTAAAAAAATTCTATTTATTATGAATTATATTTGTTTGCTTTCATTTAAAAGTGAACTCGGTGTGAATTTATAATTTTTAAAATTTTTATTCATAATTATACAATTCCAAATTCATGTTCTAATGTTTTACTGTTAGCCTAATAATAACTTGAATTTATGAAACAAAGTATCTAATAATTGATTACATAATTAATTTTTTTTGGTAATAGAAATTTTGCTAATTTTGTTGTGAATTTGTTTTCCCTTGTCACTAAAACACAGCATAGGAAAAATAGACATCATTTTTGTTTTCAGTTTTTCAAATATATATTTTGACATATTTTCTTTTGCCTGATACCAAGTACACATTTGTCAAATTATCCCAAAGTCTAGGAAAAAGTGATGTTACCTAAGAGAGTGAGGGATAACTGGTTCAATGCTGATCGAAATCTCTCATCTGTGGACCAGAAATTTGTGCCAAAAGACAATCATGCTAACTTTGTGCTACCCAAACTAACAAATTTAAAAATATCTTTTAGTTATGCAATGCGATGATTTATTTGTTCTTCTTTGTTACAACCAATTAACATGTAAAGGATAAAACAATTCACTGAGTTTTTTTCAAATCAAAACTTATTGACATTACTCTTTGCAAACTGAAGGAAAGCACAGAGAGTTTAATGACTTGCAGGAAGGCGTGAGATAATAGCACCTTTTATGTCAAAAAACAAATTTTAAAAAAATAGATATTAAATACACCTGGGTTCTACAACATGGCTTGTACTATATATGGCATATGCTCAACAAGTATTTGTTGACTAAATGAATGAATGGGAATTGGAAATTAATTTTTATCTCTTTCAAAATTTAGAAATACAAAGATGGAGTTAAATTTCTACCATAATTATCAGAATTAGCTTTATTTTCCTGTACTTTATAGGTTTTTACCATAACATATTACTACATTAATTTATACTATTCTCACTTGACGTGAATTTTAAATCAAAGTTGTTAGCTACCTTCTGATATGTTAAACCTCAGAGGCTGTGAGAGCATGAAGGAGGAAAAGAAAGTTTCAGAGAATTTTCAAGCTCCAACAGTTTTTCTCTCCTCACAGCCACACAGTGTTTTTCACCAATAGGGTATCACTTTTGATAATATTGGAATTTCTCCTTAGAAGAAATACATAGGGCTGTTGATAAGAAGAGAACATGACATACCGAAAAGTAAAATTTTGCTATGTTTTCATTTGTTTAAAATGAACATATGTTTATATTTGTTTAAAATCTTAGGTAAAGTTCATGTGGGTGTTAAGAGCTGTAAGTGGGTAAATAAAATAAGTACTGTAATTTTTCAAAGCATCACTGAATGCCAAGAATCTGATATTATCATTCCAGTTTTACAGTGACTAGTTAGTTAAAGGGTATTAGCATCCTGTTATTTGCAAAGGAATTTACAAGGAAACCTAAAACAATTGGAAAAGACAATGGAAAAATGTTGTGCAGATTTCTAGATGAATCAACTATGGTAAAAAAGTAATTGAATTAGATTGTCTGGTGAGCTGAAGCTAAATAAAAATGCTGAGACGAGAGATCCAAGCTTCCATTTCTTTGTTCTCTTTTATTATTTGGCCACAGAGTATTTTTCTCCAAGGATTTTTTTTTGTTGGATTTTTTAATTTGATACATCTGATATCAAGAACCATAGGAGCTGAAGAGATGTAGGTTAAAAGAATTGGGGTAACAGAATGGCTTTGCTTATCTACAATGTATTTTAGTAAAAGGTGCTACATGTTAGGATAATTTTTATGGGCCACTGCATTGCACAACCTTAGAGAGTGCCATTTGATGGAATCCTCTGTGACTGGTGCCCCCCAGAGTTGCGCAGTGGTACTGAGGATATATGTACAATCCGTGCTGATTTTGGCTTCGGGAATATTTTCCATGTGTTGTTGTGGTAAGAAAAATATTTTCTAATTTTTCATGGCACTTATGTTTTTTTAACATTCACCACAGTCTATAAACAATGTCCGTACGCCTGATTTTAAACAGCTTTTCCACAGGGCTTTAGCCAGAAATAAAAGTAGGAACTTTATAGGTCATTGGAAAGATACTGACCTGTGCAACAAATTTAAAGTCTGAAAACACAGAGGTTTTCAAATGGAAGCAGGAAGCTGGCAACGTAAGAAGATGGTAGCATATTGAGCTGGAATCAGATTTCTTTACCGCATCAAGATTCTTCTTAGAGTTCTCCTCAGCTCTTTTTAGTTAAGTGGAGATTCTATATAGAGAATTTTTTTTTGAACTTTTTAAAAACTTTTTTCTAACTCATCATACAGGACAAATTTGCATAAGGTGGATAGTAGACATAACCTCAGCTTTCGTATCTTCCACTTTAAGTTACAACAGTTTAATTGAATTCATGTGAAAATGTACATATATTCATAATGGAGTCAGGAGACACTATTATTTTAAACATGAAAAACATGTTTTTGATGCAGAATAAGAGAAGGTGCTTGGAAGAATTTACCAACCAAAAAGAATATTCTGAGAAAAATAGAAAAGAAGGCCCAGATATGTTAACAGAGCAAACAGTGTATCTATATATATCTATATCTATATTTAATCATCAAAAATTGCTATTGGAAAACAAGATAATTCCTCTCTTTTTTTTTCTAATTTCATCTTTAACATTTGAGCCTTCCTTAAATTTTCCTTCTTCCATAAAGTGTCTCTCCCTCTGCATTCTGAAATCTCTGAATCCCTACAGACTGTGAATCTGTAGCATGCAGGAATTAAGTCCTCTGTCATGACCAGATCTCCTGCACTAATGTCCTGACTCCACCCCTTACACGCCAGGTAACTGTGGGCAAGTTGCTTCATCTCTGTTTACATTGATTTGCTCATTTGAGAAATATAGATAATCACAGTACCTGTGTCACATGGCTATTCTCAGTATTCAAATAGGAAATACTTGTAAGACATATCTAAGCACTCAGTTAGTGGTAACAGTTTTTTGAAATGTGCCACATGTTGCAGCATTTTCTCATTTGTGGTAATGATTTACCTTAATCACTTTCTAGGGCATGATATACAAACATTCACAAAACATATGCTGTGGTATTTTTCTGTGCTTGTGTTTTATATATCTGGTTTCTGTTTGTTTGCTTATTTGGTGTTCCCATGTAAGTTCCCTGGGTCAGGACCTACATCATTTCCTTTTTTATTTTTATTTTTAATAGACTTTATTTTTCAGTAGAGTTTTAGGTTCACAGTAAAATTGAATGGAAAGAAGAATTGCCATATACTCCGGTCCCCACATAGGCATAACCTCCCCCATTACCCTGATCCCCCACCAGACTGGGACATTTGTTACAATGGGTGAACTTACATTGACACGTCATTATCACCCAGACTCCGTAGTTTACAGCAGGGTTCACTCTTGGTGTTGTACATTCTATGGGTTTCGACAAATTTATAATGACATGCATTCACCATTATAGTACCACAGAGAGTATTTTCACTCTGCCATAAAAATCTTCTATGCTCTGCCTGTTCGCCCCTCTCTCCCTCAATCCCCTGACAACCACTGTCTCTATAGTTGTGTCTTTTATGGGACGCCATCGAGTTGGAATCCTACAGTATGTAGCCTTTTCAGACTGGTTTCTTTCCCTTGTTAATGTGCATATACATTTCCTCCATGTCTTCTGTAGCTTGATAGCTCATTTGTTTTCAGTGTTGAATAATATTCCATCGTTTGAATGAACCCCAGTTTATGTATCCATTCACCTACATCTTGGTTGCTTCCAAGTTCTGGCAATTCTGAATAAAACTGCTATAAACATCCGTGTGCAGGTTTTTGTGTGGACATATCATACACATTTTTATTTCCTACAGTCTGTTGTACAAAGGTGGGAATTTTTTGCACTTACAATTCTAGGTCTTAGGTCTGAAAGGACTTAGAAATAATGTATTAAATACAAGGAAACTGAAGACGGATAGACATGGTGCTCACTGTCTAACACTGCTCACATAGTTAAATGTACCTCTTGCTATGAAATTCTTACCTAAATAATGAGGAAAATCTAAAATATTTTGAAAACATTACTAAAGGATTGATGCAGTAAGAATAAGGACTGAGAATTATTGCACCAAATGATATAATCGATATAATCAATGTTTTTCTTTAAAAAGAATATATTTAATAAGTGATAGCCATGATTTTTTTCCTCATTGTTTTATAACTGCTTAATTATAACTTCATTATAACTTTATGGTTTTTCTCCTAAATTAGGCATGTGCGTTTTCAATTATCTTTCGTTAGTGGGATTTTAGAATCCACTTTGGACTGACTGAGCTTTGCTATTTTAACAGGCTGTGGTGCGGAGTTATCTGGGGCCACTGGCTCCTTCAGCAGCCCTGGGTACCCTAACCAGTATCCCCCCAACAAAGAGTGTATCTGGTACATTCGCACAGCCCCCGGGAGTAGCATTCAGCTCACCATCCATGACTTTGAAGTGGAGTATCACGAAAGCTGCAAGTTTGACGTCCTGGAGGTAAGAATTTAGATTGCTTGTCAGCACATTCCAAAATTTGGGGTAGAACATGCAAATCACTCTGCAAAAATCCCTCAGTCGTTTCCCATGTTCAGAGCAGCATTCTCTTCTTAGACATTTTGATTAGTTTCAGCCCTTCATGGATGACATTTGCAGACAAATGGACTGATGTCTCAGTTTGGGTTTCTCTTCAAGCAGTGCCTGAAGGACTTGGTGGGAGGCCGTTTAACCAGGAGGTGATGCGGGAAGCAGGTGTGAGAGAGGGTGCAGGAGGAGTAGCCAATGAGCAGAGCCCCTGTGGGCAACTTGGGCTTAATCCTGCTGGGACCCTCTGTGGGGCTGTGAGGACTGTGCCCCAGGGTCATCCCTCTCAGGACTCTGGGCTGAGGCATTGGTCCCCTAGCTCCGGTCCCTACTGATGGAGGATTGTGCTGGGGATTGCTAACTGCACACACTTCCAGTCCGAGGAAGCTCCCTTGGGCAAGGCAGTGGGGAGGCAGAGTGTAGACAAGAGCTGGACGCTGGGGCGGGATGTGGCAGTAAGCAGAGGAATTGCCCACCAAGCTGCAGCTGCAACCCGAGGGATCCACATGGTGCCAGGCACAAAGCACATCTGCTGCAGAAGACTTTTACCAGAACGGTCTCTTAGTGTGGGGATTTGAAGAGAAGACTATTACAACACTACTGCAAAGGGTTGATCTCAGGTAATTAAGATAGCCTTTTTCGGTGGCAACCGAAATTCACACTCACAATATGAAGCAGAGATAACACTCCAATGTGGAATGTTCAAACGGTCCCTCTTGCTAGCAAGGATGTTTCACAGTTGCTTAAAAGCCTTTGACACTTACAAAGGGCTGGCCAATGACTTTTCCACAGTCATGTGAAATGTTCATATTCCAAAGGCCATGTGATTGTGCCCACTTGGCAAATGTAAATGGGTTCATTGTGCTTTGGGTTGTGTCGCACCCATTACTTGAGAAAGCAAGGCCTGGGGCTGTTCCCTGCAAGCAGCCTTGGGGACAGACAGAAGGACAAAACAGGGGCTCCAGGCACCAGTACTCAAGCAGGGTCCTGTGGCTTCACAGAAAGGGCTGTGACAAGAGGCTGGAGTCGGCTTGGGGCTCATTTTTATTAGGATAAGGTGGACTCCCATGTTCCATCAAAATCAGGGTTTGGAGGAATATTTTGAGGCCCTTCAATATTTTGGGAGAGCTTTTTTCTTAAGGCTGAAGTGAGTAACCCCCTTACTTTTTATTCCAAATCCTTAGTTGACCTCTCTGCAATTGCCCCAGTCAGGTGGAAAGTGCTGTAATAAATTTGCGCTAATGATGATAAAAGGATTTTTTCCCGTCCTTCATGCCATAGATGCTGATACCATATTAGCAAGAGGTTTCAAAACCTGTTACCTCTGATGAGTGTATGGCCTGGAAACATCACTGACTTTCTTGACCTATCTGTTCTCGCCATGCATATTATCCTTTCCTGTTCTGCTCAGCACAGCCAAATAGGACCTCAGTGTCACCAGGTATTGGGCTTACCTGGATTTCACCAAATTTAAGCAGGAGCCAATATTTTTCTCTCTCAAAAATCCCTGTCCCAAAAGTAGCCAGCTGCATTAAAGCAACAGCCGTTGGGTTATTCATAACCCTGGAATGCTGACTTGATTGTAGCAATAAATGGAGCCAACAGAGCAGAAAGAAATGTTCAAAACAGATTAAAATCATAGGCTTTGAAATGTTTTATATCCTAAGAATCTGCGAAAAACACATTTTTTAATCTCTGATCATCAGACGGATTCTCTTTCCCCCACAGTTGAGTCACATGCTGTAGTCGAATGAGCCACACCCTGAAATTCTTTCCATCTTTTTCCCCTTGTGTTGAGTCATGCGCTCACTGTTGGTTTTATTTGTGGAGAGCCAAAAGGGCCATGCTATTGTGTTGGTCCTGGAAACACTGGCTGATTTTCCTTCAGTCTCAGAAAAAAGAGCCTGCACCGGCATAAAACAGAAAAGGAAATCCACTCCTCGGTGCAATAAACGGAGACAATCACTTGGTGTGGTCAGTTACCTCCCTCTGATCTCTTGGCGATGGTCTTTCTGCCAGTCCTGGCCCAGTAAGAGGGGAAGCAGAAGTGGCAGTGTTTATTCTGGAGGCTTCTAGGCCCAGCCGACTCACACCCATTATGCTTGTGATCTCAAGGGGACCTGTGAGCAAGGAAAACAAAGACTATTTTGCTGACGTGCAAGTTTTCTTTGTTAGAACTAAACCCTCATGCCCGATGTTCTCTCCAAATACGGGCTGCTTTCTGGGCTTGGATGATTAGGACCACATGGAGCCAGGGGGTAGGGAAACCTACAAAATGGGAAAGGACTGTAAACAAGAAGCGGTCTTGTTTTCTTGCATTTGCATATGTGTACGTGTGAAGGGCCACACAGGGCTCTTGCTAGAGTCCCGCTTTGGATGGGACTTAGGGGGCCACACAAACAGAGCTCCTCCTAATGAAAATAAGCAGGGAGCCCTTCAGTTCGCTTCATTCCTTTGCAATTACAGGCCTTGCGCTCAGCCCTCTGTGGAACAGCAGCTTCATTCATTTTGGCCTTTCCTGCATGGCTGGGGAAATTAATCAGACAAAGAAATCATTATAGATTCGAATCACATACTCCTCCCCAAAAGTAAGCTGCTTGTTCTCATTCACTCTCCCCAGAGAACACTTGAGTGTTTCCCCTATCAGTCAGCAGCTGCCCCGAGGGTGGGCAAGGGTCAGGGGGGTCTGAGGAATGGGGGGAAAGTAACCTGAGTTGAGAAAGCGGCACAGATGGGAGAGGTAGGAGGGCACTATGCACAAATCCCCCTGAGGGCTGCTTTCCTGCTTCTGACCCCAAGTATAGAATTATCAGCATGTGCGTGTGGGGGATGGGGAAGGACCCAGATCCCAATATGCCTGAGAACTGCTGCCCCAAATGGTCTCTCTTCTACAGATTTAAGTCTGGCAAGACCTGAAGCCAGGGGGTCAGTATCTTCTGTTTGATCCTTATTTTCCCAACATTTCCCACCCTCAACCCTCCAGCACATCCGCTGGATAAGCCGAGCCCACTGGTGATTAAGAAACCTGTGTGTGAAGTGTCCTGGAGGCCCAGCCTGGCTGGGCTAGACTTGCCTGGGAGAGGCTGGATGTGAGACCAAGAGGGCCCTTGTTGAGAGGAATGTGTGTGTCCCTAGGGTATTGGATCCCAGTCAGATAGACATTTGCGAATGGGAGGAGCCTAGGAGATCTGAGGACAAGCTAGAAGGATCTGGAGGGAATCACTGGGGCAGAGTGCAGGGCAATCCCTCAGCGGAAGTCCGATGCCCCCGGTCATGTTCCTGCACGTGGTCATGCTGGGAGAGGAACGGAAGGGTCTGCAGGAGTCCCTTCTTGAGGATACCACAGAACACATTGACAGAGGTTATATTTTCACTCCCTCTGAAGAAGCAAAAATATTAAGTGCCTCATCATATAAAATATTCAGATTGCAAAGTGGAAAATCCTGAAACTATTACCGGAAGGTCAGTAGCCTTCAACGAACTTGATCTTCACAAACAAAATGGCTTTATGCTAAACCTATTCCTATGTGCTTAGAAGAGTTAGAAACTCAGACTCGATGCTGCATTCTCTGCAATGCCTCTGCCAAAGAAATCAGGAAACCCCATGAAGAGATGAAAAAGAAGGAGAGGGGATATACAGAAGATTCTGGAATAATCTATTCAGTTCAGCTCTACAATTCTGGCTGATGGAACAAGCAAGTATTTCGTGGATGGTTGAACTTGTGTGTTCCAGGGCAGAGGGAGTGCCTTTGCAAATCCAGCTTAAGTTTATAGTTCATCCCCACCCAGGGAGGCTGAGATTTCAGTCTCTAAGGATAATAAAGTCCAAGAGCTAGTGGTAAAATTGAGTCTGGGGAGGGGCTGTAATTGCTTAAATATATCTCTTAATGTAAGTCCATTTTTCTATGTCCCATCTCAGATCTATGGAGGCCCCGACTTCCACTCTCCCAGAATAGCCCAGTTATGTGTCCAGAGATCATCTGAGAATCCCATGCAGGTCTCCAGCACTGGGAATGAGCTAGCAATCCGATTTCAGACCGACAGCCTCATAAATGGGAGAGGCTTCAATATCTCATGGCAAGCGGTCCCCGGAGGTGAGTGAACCCACGAGGAATCTCAAAGCACTGAAGCCAAGCCCTCATTAACTTCCGTGAAATGATTGGCAAGAGGTATGAAAGCTGCACCTTGACAGCTCTGTGACTTCCCAAATGGCAAATACCGCTTTGGCATGTGCTGTTCCCTAAAGCATGTGATAGAGTTTAACTTCTGAAGCGTTACCATGTGTGTGAAAGCAAGGAACGTATGCAAATCCATGGTAAGAGCAGAAGCGGAGCCATGGGTTAGTCTTCCCTCCTCTCCAAGGACGTGTGCCTGTTCGCAAGCCTCGAACTGCTGGGCATCAGCAAAGTGGTAAATGACTTCATGCCACAGTGTAGACCTTTGGGTCCTTGGCAAATGCCAAAGCTGTAAATGTTAAGTTTGTGAATTCCAAGGAATTGCTACTATGTGTTATATAGTGACTTTCTGCCCAAGAACTTAGGCAGTCTAAATAAATTACTTGCAGACTGTTTAATAAAAATTAATGCACAAAATATTTTAGCAGATGTTACTCTGTACAACTACTTATGATAGCTGCATTTATCAAATACATACTATGTGCCAGGAACCTTGCTAACTGTTCTATAAGAACTACCTTATTTCGTCCTCACATCCACCCTGTGAGGGAAGTTCATTTCATGCACTCATCATACTAACAAGGAAATCAAAGCTTAGAGAAGTTAGTGACTTCTAGAAAATGCCTAAGCAGACGTATAACCCAAGCTGGCCCTTTAGCCCTACTTCTGCCAGTCTAAGGGACTGAAGTAAGTATATTACATCTTTCCTAAAGTCAATGATGTATGAATTCAATGAGAATTATAAGTGTGTCTTATTTAGATTACCCCAAATGATTATCAGTTACTAGAAATCAATGCTGAATTTTTCCATTATTGGTTTATATCAACATCAATCCAAGAAATGATGGGTCATAGAGGTAGACATTGAGAGGCATTTGATAACATCATAAGGATAGAAAAAATAAACTGAATAACCTTACCAGGTCCAGCATATTAAAATTAAAAAGGCAGATATTAAACTATTTATAAAAGCATATGCTACTGAATTATCAAAATTATTGGAAGGAGATGTGTTATTCTTACAGTATGCTATATTTTTCGAGAACCATGAAGAGGCATTTTATGGCTTTGTGAAAACATGATTTCATTTGCACTTATTTTTCAGTGTTTTTATTTTAAAATTTTTTATTTTATTTCTTTATCTCCCCAATATTTTAAAAATAACTTCTGGCATCAGTATTTAAAGTATTTGAAGTGTTTTCTTAGCTGTCCTTCTTTGTTTTGTTGGGATGAATGAATTATTGTGAATATTCATGTCTTTAAAATGTTTACACTACGTAAAGCTGGTGGTCAAACAAAGTAGCGTCTTGTCCTGTGCTACCAGGTTATGGGGTCAAGTGTTATACATCAGGGATTCTTCTCATTATTGAATTGGTTCCCCATCTACAGGTTGTGGTGGGATTTTCCAGGCTCCCAGTGGAGAGATTCATTCCCCGAATTACCCGAGTCCTTATCGGAGTAACACTGATTGTTCCTGGGTCATTCAAGTCGAAAGACATCACCGTGTTCTCTTGAACTTCACTGACTTTGACCTTGAAGCTCAGGACTCTTGTATTGTGGTAAGTAACACAAATTTCAAGTATTGTTCAGAGTCAAAACTGGGTCAAAACATTGCTATATGAGCTTATTTAGTAACTATGTTAGTTATGGATGTTTTCAACATCAAATCACAGGAAACCCAACTATTGGCAACTTAAAATATAAAGACTTTTCTTTTTTTTTTTTTTTTTACCTAAATGCAAATCAGGAGGTAGATAATCTCAGGGTTTGTTTAGCAACTCAATTTCTGCTCTATCATTCTTNCTTTGTATTTCAAAAGCATCAATCTGTTTGATGCAGGAGTTACTAATAGGTGCGTGGCTGACTGAATGATTTTTTTTTTTTTTTTTTTTTTTTTTACCTAAATGCAAATCAGGAGGTAGATAATCTCAGGGTTTGTTTAGCAACTCAATTTCTGCTCTATCATTCTTAGTGTGTTGACATTTCACTTTGTATTTGTTACCTCATGGTCAAAAAATGGCTGCAGAGCTCTGAACACACTGTATGAGTTCAAATCTGGGTAAAGGAAGAGGAATAGTGTTAGTTGTTTCTATTTTGTATATACATATTTTAATCACAGAAGCCTGCTTACATATCATTGGCTAGAATTGGCTGCAAGAGAGATTAGGAAAGTATAGTGGAATGGATTTATCATAACTACTTTAAATCAATTATTATTATGCCTTTGGTGGGTCTCACAGAGTTCTACATTTCTTGAGATCAGGATATCTCAATATGCTATTTGAACAAATTAGTGTCTGATAGGACAGAATATATGGGGATATGGGGGTGAAGAAGAAGGGATATGGCTATTAGATGGTTAGATGACAAAAAAGTTTCTGTTACTCACAACTTGAATACATCCTCACCTGTAACTAAAGCTATATGCTTAATGTAAAAGTGAATGTGGTTGTATTTTGGGATTTTCTTTTTGGTTTGAATTTGATTTCTTTGGTTATCTGATTTTTTTTAACAAAAGGTCTTCCATCTTTCATTAGTATTTTGAAACATTTCATTCAGATATAAACCAAATATGAAACACTTCATTCAAACACAAATCCCAACTGGCTAGCTTTCAAATTTAACTTAAGAAAACTCAAACGTTGTTTCATGTTTTTCGAAGTAGCCCAGTCGTAATGGTATAATTTCAAGTATTATTTTACAAGATTAAATCATTAATGTGCTAAAAAGTTCAGTTGAATTATGACTATGTATTCATCTTCTAAATGAGTCTTTGGAGTCTAAATTAGCAAAGCATTATACAAACTTAAGGTGTAGGATATCTGCCTTCCGTAATGGTAACTCAGACCAACTCTGCTGACAAAGCCAATTTAAAAATTGGGATGATATTTTAAAAATCTGCCTAAGTACAACACCAATCTCACAGGATACTGTGAAATTTCTGAGTTAATATTGGCAAGATTTGAGCCTAGTATTTAGGACTGTTTTTGCCCACAGGGCATTTGCTGATCCAGACCATTAGTTAGCAGCACTTCTGAGAGCCCCCTCGGGCAAAAAGGAGCAAAGTTTGAGTCCAAGTCCCAAGTAGAATGGCGGTCCTGTCAACTATCTTGAATCCTAAGTAAAATAAGAGTAAAACAGCCTTCACAGAGACCGCATCCCCGCGTGGGTCACCCCCAGATCTGAAGCCCTGGAATAATGAGAGCAACCCTGTAGTGCTAATGCACTCAGGCTTTGGCCATCCAGCAAAAGCAATTTCAAATCTTCTTCTAAGGGATATAAAGTCACCTTACACCTTATTATTACCAATAAATTTTCATATGCAATAGCAAGGGCCTTATCAAAGATATTCATGTACAGTAGGAGACAATATAGAATAAGTGAGATACAACATTAATAACAGACAATGGAAACAAACTTACTAATAGGGCAGATGCTAAAATTACCAGGCATAGCTTGGTAATCAACTATGGTTACTAAGCTTATGGAGGGAAAAGTAAATAAAAACTTAAACCTTTCAGCAAGGACTGCAAACTATGAAAATTGATATCAGGGCCTGCCAAGCAGTGTGTTGGTTAAGAGCTGGCTTGGGACGCCAGCTCTGAGCAGCAGGGCCCTGATTCAGATCCCATATGAGGGCCAGTGACACTGCCCTCTACAGCTAAGATGGTGAACAACAGCTCGACCTGGAGCTGGGCTGCCATGAGTCGCTGGTGACGGCGTAGGCTGCAGTGGGCTGCCATGAGCTACCATGAGTGGCTGGCAGCTGGCGTGAGCTGACAAGAGCCACCTCACCCAGGAAGAGCGCAATGATCACAATACCAACATGGGCCAGTGAAGCGACGTCCTCCACAACTAGACTGAAGAACAAAAGGACAGCAACTTGTCTGTTCCCTTTCCATGATTTTCAATGCTGTTCTCCCAAATTCCCCAATAAAATCTTTAAAAACAAAGTGATGTCAAAGATGAAAAAGAACTAACTGAAAATTTTAGAACTGGATAAATATATAGCTGAAATTAAATTCTCAGTGGAAAGTTTTTTTTTATTTATTTTTATTTTATTATTATTTTTTGCTTATGAGACAAACTGGACAGACATGCAGAGAGAAAGTGTGAACTGGAAGATAAGTCAGAAGAATCTATCTGGGGAAAAGCCTGGATTAGCAAAAAGATAAAAAATACAAAAGAGAGGTTAAGACACATAGAGAACAGATATAAAAGATAAAAAGCTATACATTTAATGGTAATCCGACAGGGAAAAGAGAGCTAAATGAAACAGAAGCAATAGTTGAGGACCTACTGACTAAAACTTTCTGAAAACTGATGAAAGACATCAGTTTATAAAAACAAGAATCCCAAAGAACCCAAACAGCCAAGTAGGATAAATAGAAAGACATACTTATCTTAAAAAAGCTAAAGATAAAGAAAAAAAAATGTGATAATCAGCCAGCGGAGTGGGTGGGTAGGAGAACAGATTACATTTTAGGAAGTGGCCAACTGAATGTTAACTTTTCAATAGTGATAATTGGAAGCAAAAATGACAGTGGGATGATATTTTCAGTTTGAAGAAAAAAAAATAACCACCAACCAGGAACTCTGTAGTCTCCTAAAAGAGATTTTTAAAATGAAGATGAAATAAAGCATTGAAGCAGAAGAGGGGCCTTCAGGAGACATTTGAATGGGCCAGAGACAAATTATCATCATCATGTGTTGCCTGTGGTGGGCATTTCTTTATTGCTGGCTCCCTCCTCCTATGTGGTGCCAGGTACAGTTTCTTCTCTTTGTTAAAGTCTATACCCCATAGAATTCAGCATACAAAGAGGTGTGTGAGCAATACAAAGGCACACCCAGTGTGGCTGCATTAGTTCCCTCCTGTGGTCATGAGTAGGATTGTCCACCTATCTGAGATATAAATGCACAGCTGGGTATTCTATGAAGTACTGCCGTATCTCAGCATGCAGCTGGGCTTGCCTTAAACTGTAGCGAGAGAGCACAGATAGGAGGAAGTGAAACCTCAAATACGATCTGGTCATAGGCATGGGGATAGGAAAATCAACCCAAAGACAGGTGCTGGGACTAGTCCCATCTGGCAGATAAGGTCACATCCAAAATGTAATAGTATAAACAAGTTGGCGGACTCGGGGACTCCCGTGTGAAGCAGCTGGAGCGTTGCCACCAGTGGGCAGGTGGTGTATTCATTCAGAAGCAGATGTCACTAAGCGCTTGAGCAACACATTGATATGAAAAGTGAGACACCACCATGCCATGGTTAGGCTCAGCTCCGGTAGAGCTGAGTCTCTGGATTCTGCCATTTTCTAGCTGTTTTGCCTGGGAGCAAGTTAATCTTTCAGCTTCAGCTTCCTTAACTGTGAAATGGGGGTAGTAAGAGAACTTGTGTCCTATAGGTTGTTGGGATAGTTGAGATGACGTACGTGACGTGCCTGTCCCATACAAAGTCCTCAATTCGTGCTCGCCCAAATTATAATGATGCTGATGGTGAGTGCCTTCAGAGGCGTGTTCAAGGAGCACTGGAAGAGGAAGGTGGTGTGAAACCAGGAAGGGCTGCCGCCTTAGGGCCCGTGCTTTCCACCTGTGATCCTGGGCCTTAAGGTCTTCGGTAAAAGAGCCTACTTATGAATCTTTCTCATAGCATGGAGCCTAGCCTTCAGTGGACTCAGGACTCAATAAACTGTAATAGTAATCATGAGAAAACGGGGGTGATTCATTTGGGTCTGGAAGCCCGGAAAGGTTTCACACTGAAGATGATATTTAAGTGGCAGGATTTCACTAGGAGACAGGTGGTGGTGAGGCCAGGAGAGCAGGCTTTAGGGAAGGAATGGGGGAAATTGTGCACTGAGGTGTGAGCATGCACTGACATTTGGGAATAGGAAAAGAGGGTGTTATGGCTGGAGTGTGCTATGTGTTGGAGAACATGTGGAGACCAAGGGTTCATAGAAGACATCCAGCTTGCACAAACTCTTTTATATTCTGTGAAGCATTTGAAATTATCCTGAAGATAGTATGAGGTTGATGAAATTTTTCTGTAAGACAGAGGAGTCATATATTCAAAACCATATTTTACAGTGATAACAGGCAGTTGTTATAACACGGTTGGCAGAGAAAGAGAAAGATGGTAGAAAGGCTGTTTGGGAAGCAGTAGAAAAACCTTGGGCAGTGGCCTTGGGGATGGAGAGAAAGTCCATTGGAAAACTCTTAGGGTGGTGTAGTCAGCAAAACTTAAAAGAGGCTGATTGCATGCTGGAGGGTGGGCTGGGTGATAGAGATGGAGAAGTTAAGATTGTTCTCTTGAGGAATGGGTGAGTCATGATGCCATTAACTAAGCAGACTATTGAGTGTGAAAACTTAAGTTTAAAGGTCTACATTATGTCCCTTCCAGAGTTCAACGCATGAGTTCAGTGTTCCAGGTGGGGTTTGAGCTAGACATACCATTTGATGATAATTTCTGTGTACTTGGATGGTTGCTAATGTCACAGAAGTAGGTGTGGTCTCTTATAGGAGTATTGTGTAAAGAGAAAGGGGCCAAGTAAATTTTTTGAGAAATGCCCCTACTTAAAGGGCAGACGGAGGGACAGAGGAAAAGGAGACCTAGGAAGGATACTCAGAGATAGGTGGAGAACCGAAAGGGAGTGGCAGCATGGATTGGAGCAAAGCCACTGGATTTGCTCCTTGAGGACCTTGTAAGGAACAGGATTGGCATGGGAAGCAGTGGAGACTCCACTTCACAATGGGTTAAGAGGTGCAGGGGCATCTCAGCTTTTTGCCAGAATTATGGAAGTGAATGGTAGAGAGGAATAAAAGGTCATAACCTATGGGTCAGAAGTGATCAATGCAAAGTTATTTTTTTAATGATGGAGGAGCTTGCGCATGCTGAGAGGGCAGGGTGCTGGTGGATAAAGAGCAACCGAATGTAAGAGATAAACAGAATAATTGATGAAGCCATGTTATTAGAGCAGAGACTATAAATTTTATATTTTCAGAATGAGAAATTGTAACACGTGCCCCAGCATAAAATATTTCTTTCCTGATTGCAAATTTATTATATTGAAAATTGCATAAATCATATACAAACTAAATCATTTTTGTTTTTTATTATTTATAAATCACTTTTACAAAAAAGAGAAAGCAATGCGAAAAAGGACTGTTCAGGTAAATTGGGGTAGAGGTCGGCTGTCTGTGGTTGCCAGGTGGACTCAATTATGGGGATGGGAGGTTGGCAAAAGCTGGAACCAGGCAGGCGTGTCCAGGCCCCTGGCGAGGCAGGAAGTTTGGCTCCAAGTTCTAGTTAGTTGTCCAAGAGTTCATGAAGGCAGGCATTGAGGCACCAGCCACCTATCCTTTATAGCTAGATAGACACTGCATGTGAAACGTACCCTAAAGTCCAATATCTTACACAATATCTCTGCAGTTTCGGTTCATACAAAGCCTATCATTCATCCTGGAGACCTGCAAGTTAATTTATTGGTGCTGTGGCTTACACAGAGTCATTAGCAAAGAGAAAAAGAGCTGCCAGTGATGCTGCCAGATAATGTTCATGTCCATGGGATTTCTAATAGAGCTCAAGTGTACTATTTAATACCTAGGTAAATTACGCTTGGATGGGACCGGCCATCATATTTTCTAAAACTCCTATAACAGCATGAAGTTGGGTTGATGGGTGGGAAGAGGACGACATGGTAGGAATTGAAAACATGGACAGTAAGATTAGGCGATGTCAGCTGTGGGTTCATTCCGGAGTTTACAGTCAGACTCACACAGAACTGAGCTTTGGGTCACCCCTCTGGGCCACAAGGCCTCCAGGCATTGGGTAGGACAGTAACTCCACACTCTACTCGCTATGAAGGAGCGAGAGCTCTTCCGGTAGTTGGCCTAGTCCCCACTGGTCTCAAGTGGAAGCAGGTTAAGCCCACAGGCAGCCCCAAGCCACCACTCTTGTTTTCCTGGAACCAAAGGCAAAATTCCACAAGTGGAAGAAACGAATGAAAATTTGAAAATAGAACAGTAAATACACAGCCTCCATCTCCTCTATAACCCCCAGCAGCAGTCTTTGTATTTCAAAAGCATCAATCTGTTTGATGCAGGAGTTACTAATAGGTGCGTGGCTGACTGAATGATTTTTTTTTTTTTTGTCTCTATTCCTGCAATGATCACTGGGAAATTGCAGATGACACATTGGGAATGTGCTGTACAGAGTTCCTCAGTGGCACAATCATTGATCCACAATCTCCCTATTTTGAGCCACATGAGAACTTAGATAATATCACAGAAGTGCCTATTCTAGAATTACATGTTGCTGTAATGAAAAAAGGGAGAAACTGGATTTTCTGACTTCTATTGAAAAGGCCATGGCATCCCGGGGTGCTAATCAGAAAGCTGGGCTGGCTCTCAGGTTTCAGCTCATTTGGTAATGTGTTTGCTCAGTCCCTTTTGAGCGGCCAGTGTAATTAACCTCTGGCTCTCCTGAATGACACATTATGAGTAGTTCTTGCCAAAGCAGCAAGTGGGACACACTGGCTGGGCGTGACTCTGTACAGTCAGCACGAAAATGGCTCCATTATGCCTCCTTTCAGGTAGGCTGCGTTTTTAAAGTGATTTCCGGCAGACAGTTGACTTGCTTAATTAGAGTCTTTCTTCTGAGCCTCACATTCATGTAGCCCTGTAGGTTCTTATCGATCTCTGGGAAATGCTGGCTGTAGCTCAGTGTGAGAGCAGCAGAGCCTAGCTTCCTCGGGCCCCCAGAGACTCCGACCTCTGATTTCTGCATCCTCTTTGCTCAGCACAATGGAATGTCTGCCTTGGGAGAATCAGTAAGGAACTGATAAACAAGCAGACCACAGTCCAGATCCAGCCTCTCGTTTGGGGAAAAAACATACGCAAGGGCCCAGTGAGCCGAGTACAAAGGAAGGGCACACGATGAGTAACTGTTTTCTTTACTGAAGCTTTCTGTTCTGATGTAGGAGAAAGAAAGCAAAGATTTGAAATGAAGGAAGAAGCCAGAGGCCCCCACCCCCTCCTAAAGCTGCAGTGTCTGTTATTATTCACATTAGTTGACAGCTCAGTGCAGGGTGGAACAGGGCAAACACACAATGCACTTTCCACATTTTGTTTTCTTTTTTTTAAGACACTAACCATGATGTGTTTCCTTTTAAAACATTGATCATTTCCAAAACAGTGCAAACAGACACAGGAATAATAGAACTCAGAGCTTCAAAGAGACAGTGGAAACAATTCTTCCTTAAATATTTATTGTTTTACAAATAAATCCAAGACAGACATCAGTCCTTTCTTCCTCCTCCTCCTCTACTTCTCCCTCCCCGCCTCTCTCCCTCCCCCACTCCCTCCCTCCTCACCACAGAAAATGTAGATTCCACTTAATAATGGAGGATGAACTCTGATGATCTCTTTCGCATGTTTAATGTGTGACTTGCTTTTGATAACTTGCTTAGCCATCTTGCATTCCAGTGCCAAATTAGTCGCCAAAAGCTGTGCCAATACTTGACATCCTCAAAGCGAGGAATACTGGAATCCAAGCCACAGTTCTCAATCCATGAACACAGGCTTTGCTTTGTTGGCATGTCAGCTCAGAATCTCCTTAAATGCTTGTTTATTTGTGGGAAAAAAATAATGAGCTTCTTGGATTTCTTTTCATGTTAACATTGTAGTCACTGCTTGGGACAACTGCCAATCATTAGAGTTTACAGCCTCCTGTAAAATTTGAAGACTGAGAGCTAAAATGTAGAAGAAAGGAACGGGACTGACCATGTCCTGACATGAGATGTGTGACTGTGAATTTAACTTGGGATTTAATTTCGGATGAGCGTAGCTGGAAAATATTACTGACTGTGCAAACCAATGCTTCCTACTCCCCCTCCCCTAAGAAAAGCTGCTATCATGAGTAATACTTTCATTTCCGTCCTCACATTTATGACTTTAACAGCTTGGATAATTTCCTGAGGGATCCCTCTTCCTATCGCTGAACATATCCTCTATCTTAGAGCAGTTCACATTCCCAAATGGGAATTCCATCAGCAGCTATGTTACCTGACGCAATACATGAACATATTTCATAGACTCTCATCCTCAAAATTTACTTTGCACCCTGCTGGAAATGATCTCTTCTGTACCCTAAATATCTTACCCTTCACCACGTTTTTTTTTTTTTTACCCTAGTAAGCTTTAAGGCAATCCAAAGCAGTAGACATGTTTTGCAAGGAGTTAAAAATGAAATAAAGAGTAAAAACCCACTTGAAAGCTAAATTAAGCAAGGAGCGAAGTGAGAAAAAAAGTGGCCATGTGGGACCAGACAGTTAGGCTGTGGTTAGACCAGGAAAGGACAAGGAGTGGATTTATATCTGTATCCAGGAACAGAACCAAGTGTAGGAATCAGGGGTATGCATTTTAGGTTTAGTTGTTGGTCCCGGACACTGTGCCCTTTGTTACAGAGTCTGTTAAATCAGCCATGCTGGGAATGCCGAGCATGTCCAATGGATGGAATGCGTGACAGGTGCCAACCACTCTGACATCCATGGGGGCCCCAAATAAGACTTTCTAAAATGCCATTAAGGATGCTATATTGCAGGCCTGGATACATGACAGGAGACTTTTATTTTCTTTCTAGAGCTCCTGTGGTTATCTTTTTAGGAGACCATGTATATCCCACTTAGCTTCATAGAATCATGGTCTCTCAGGATTTTTAATGAATAACACTTGATTTTATCTTTTCGGTTGGTTTAATGAAAATCACTGTCAGATGGACGGGATCGAATGGATACTGGTTGTATACAACTCAGTGTATGATTATTAGCAAGTCACATGTTTCCACTGCAAAGTGGAAGTGTGAGAAGGACTGAATTCTTAAAAATGTATTTAAAGTATTTATCATTGTCTGGTACAGATAATGTTAGCTGCTACTCTTAATTTTTCTATTCCTACTACTCCTGCTTCTATTTCTACTCATATATATTAAAGATCTTCATTTACCTCTTTTTTTTTTTTAAAGATTTTATTGGGAATTGTGGAAGGGGAACAGCGTTGGGGAATCGGGGAAGGGGAACAGACAAGTTGCTGTCCTTTTGTTCTTCAGTCTAGTTGTGGAGGACATCGCTTCACTGGCCCATGTTGGTATTATCATTGCGCTCTTCCCCGGTGAGGCAGATTGGTGGCTGGCCACTGGATGGCCGCTCACAGCGGCTCTTTGCAGCTCACACCAGCTGCCAGTCACTCACGGTAGCTTTACAGCAGCCTACTGCAGCCCCACTGTAGCCTACGCCGTCGCCAGCGACTCACAGCAGCCCAGCTCCAGGTAGAGCTGTTGTTCACCATCTTAGCTGTAGACAGTGCAGTGTCAACTGGCCCTCATGTGGGATCCGAACTGGTGCTCTGCTGCTCAGAGCTGGCATCCCAAGCCAACTCTTGACCAATGCGCCACTCGGCCAGCCCTTCATTTACCTTTTTCAAAATTGTGAACCTTAGGTACACAGAACTGGATTCATAACCCTGAGTTCATTGCAAACTTTCCTCATTAGTTCATAAACACATTCATTTCATCTTATCTTAAAGTATTTTTAAACCTTAAAATATAATTTTTTCACACATTCTTCAATATATCATCTCAGTGAATTTTATCAAATCATAAGTGTATAACTTCCAGAAAGTTCACAGTGCATTAAGAGGAAAAAGTAATAGTTCAGAAAATAAAAATAAAAACATATTCATATTCGTTCATAATTTGCTTGGAAAGCTCAACTCTGAAGCTAAATGGAAGCATTGTCTTACTTTGGGGATTCTAAAATACTTTGTACGCCTTGCTTTTGAAGGAAAATAGTTCCTTCTTACCCCAGTTTATAATAATTTCAATCCACTCATTTAGTTGATTTGTTTTCTTCCTGAGTAAAATGAAAGTTCGTAAAACAAAAAGATAGAAGCGTCAGCAGAAATATATCCCCCCTGCCTGTTCTCCAACAATCTGAGGAAATATAATCCAGTTTCTAGAAGGGAAAATGAAACATTACTGAGGAAGCTACTGTTCATTTTCCCCCTTGAGTCATGCGCTTTGGGCCGTAAGTGATGACTGGTTAGTAAGTTATCACGAGTCACTCAATCAGCCAGCAGTTTGATCATAGGCAAGGGGGCTGCGGGCGGAAGCGCCATGCACTGCCTCCGTCAGGCGCTTGCTCTTCTGTTCCTAGGCAAAGCATCAGTGATGGCTCGTCTTTATTTAGCGCAATTTTTAAAAGTATTGGGACACTCAGCTTTCCTTTGGTATCGGATTTCACGTTTTACGAAGAACACACTGCGTAGTGGCAATTGTTTGGAGACTGAATTGAAGGGGGCACAAATTTAAGCAGGGAGAATTTCAGGCTGCTGTGGTGACTTAGGCAAGACACCAAGAGGAGACCCTGGGGAGGGGGTGAAGCGGGAGGGGGTGGTGTCAGGAAGGGGTCCAAGAGCTACACCAGAGAGAGAAGTGACAGAACGCAAGGATCCACCGGATTGGGGGAATAAGGGAGAGATCTCCAATGGCTGAGCCATTGAGTATATGGTTCTGGCATTTACTAAGGCAAGAAATGAAGGTGGAGGAAGGATTAGGGGAAAGGGGAGATGACTTCAGTTTGAAGATTTATGGAGCCATACAAGCCATGAGGTCTGGAATGCCATTGGACATATGAGCCTGGAGCTTGGAGGGAGGTCTAGTATAGTGGCAGATACTGGCCAACTGGCAAATATCTTGGAACTCTTCAAATAGATGCATATTCATTTAACTTGGTGCATCCCTGTCAGGCAGCGAAAGGCTAGATTAAGTGGTATTACTATCCATCTGGCTTAGTTACTGCAGTGCTGTTACATGACAAGCATATTGTCATGTCTCTGCATGTGATCATTTATATGTCTGACTGGCTAAACATTCCAACATTTTAAATATACATGTTATTTAAAAATTTTACATGCTCCTCATACTAAAATTTTAAACTTTAGAAAACGAGAAATAAGAAATCAATGCCACTCATAATGTTGCAGTACAGAGACAAGTAATTAAAATTATTTTCTGTACAAGCATACATATAAACATGCACGTGTACACTTATACACACATAGAAATAAATAGTTAAGGAAATGCTGCATATCATTTCATGTCCTACCTTTTTCATTTAGCATTATTTAATATTTTTCTTCTTAAAAATAGTTTCTTTGGCTATATAACCAATGATATGGACAGACCAGAATTTAGTTAACCATTAGCTTATGATTAGATAACTTCTGGATTTTTTTCTTATTATAATAATGCTATGAAGAGCATATTTATGTGTGAATTTTAGCCTACATTTCCCATTATTCCTTTTATATAGATTCTCTTCATCATTGAAAACTCTATTATGAAATATGTTAAATATAGCTTAAATAATGCATGCATGTAAAGCAAATAATGACCAAAAACATTTCACTGTCCAGACTTGCCACATCTTAATATTTTGCCATATTTGCTTGAAGTTTGTTTTTTTTTCCTCAGAAGAAATAAATCGCTGAAGAGATGGTATAGTCCCATGCGTGGCCCACACTGATATCATTCCCTGACCCTATCCCAGAGGAAGCCACTTAGGAGAATTTGGGTTTATGATTTCCATGGCTATTTTTTTTTATTAAAGTATACTTGACATACAATGTTATATTAGTTTCAGGTGTACAACATAGTGATTTTATGTTTTATACCTTATCATATGATAACCGCAATAAGTCTAGTAACCGTCTGTCATTGTAGAAAGTAATCCCAGTGTTGTGGACTCTACCCCCTGTGCCGTCCATTATACCCCAGGACTTATTTCCTTTACACCTGTGTGGAGAAGTGAGGGCACAGAGAGGAGGTGCTCACCCAGGTGTCCATTTCTTGCCACTGTTAAAATTCAAGCCTTCTGTCTCTTACTTCTTCTTATGGTTCTTTTCCCTTTTTCTCTACCCCTTGTTAAGAGAAAGTTGGAATTTGGACCTCTTTTTTTTATTTATCCAAAATACCACACGCTTGAGCCTCATTGGTGCAGTAGACTTTGACTAAATAGTTTAAGCGCTGGCAGGCGATTCCTGCAAAAAGCAGTGTAGCAGTTGAATTAAAATGTGATGTTAGACTTCCTTGTCCTTAAAAATCCATGGCACATTCCTTCCTCAATTCCTTGTTTCACTCCCCATGTGATAGTTCTCTATTGCTTCATAGCAAATTATCCCAAAACTTAATGGCTTAAAACAACAGTATTTCCAGTTTCTGGGTCAGGAACCCAGGTGTGGCTTACCTGGGCCTTTCCTAGCTCACTCACATGGTTGTTGGAAGGACTGGATTTCTTACAGACCATTGGCTAGAGGCCCCTCTCAGCTCCTTGCCATGAAGACCTCTGTACAGAGTATCTCATAGCACAGAACTTGCTTCCTCAGAGGTAGCAAAACAGAGTGCAAACTAGAGTGCCAACAAGAGGGAGAGTGCTAGGAAGATGGAAGAGTCCATCTATCACAACCTAATCATGGAAGTGACATCCAGTTACTTTGGCTGTAATCTATGTATTACAAGCAAGTCATGAGGTCCATGCCATACTCCAGGAGATTACACAAGGGCCTGGCTCATTGGAGTCAGGTCAGAGGTTGCCACCCCCACAGTCCCACTTGGGTAATTTACATGTGTTGTGTGTCCTACTCACGTTCCCACCTCATCGTACATTGCTGGAAGATGCCCACCCTTGGAGTTCTTTTTGTTTTTGCTTTGATAGTTCTCTAGTTCCCTCCCTCCGAAACCTGACTCATTTCTTAAACAGCAATTTAGTTATCCCTCTGTCTGACTTTAATCATCGAGGCTAATATCTATCTATTAAGTACTTACTGTGTGCCAGGAACTATCCTAAGTACTTTCTATCTTTCTATCTTTAACTCATTTCATTATGATGACCAATATGAGCTATGTATTCATGTCAATCCCTTCTACAGATTAGGAAGCTGAGGGATAGAGAGAACAAGAACTTGTCCACAGTCATATAACATAATCTCTTTCCTTTCACAGCTATTCTCTGAGAACCTGTGAGGTGGTTTGCTAAATAAAGACTGTTTTTTCTCTCTCAAAGGGATTCTGGCACCAGCTTCTAAATAATGCATACTGTTAAATAATACATATTTCTATCATCATTAAGTGGATGGGAAGGCAAAAGGATTGCTTTGCTTGGTCCTTTATTTTCTCAAATTGTTGGTCCCTAGAATTCTGACCATAGGCCTCTTTAAATAAATAGGAACAAGGTTTCTCATATTTTTTTCCTTGCATTTTTTCTCATACTTTTAAAATTAAAACTTAAATTAATTTGATATTACAAGTTAAGAACTTGAGAGTTAAGAACACTCTCAAATAAAAGAATTACTATTCCAAATTTAAAAAAAAAATAAATCAACTGTCTCCTTGATAACCTGAGAGGTTATACTTTCATACACTAAAAATTCCATACATGCAACTTAATAATTCTCACAAGCATTTTAAAAAGTAAAATATATAATGTAGAATTTGGAGAGAGAAGAATTGTGTTCCTGACTTTGCTATTCACTAGCTGTATGATCTTGGATCACTAGCTTCCATTGTCACTAGTGCCCATTGGATGAGACAATACTTGAATAGCTAACATATTTGTTGAGTCTAACTTTCTTCATTAAAAAAATCACGTGGTGTTGAGGACTAGGTTAGGATGTGTGTGATAGCGTTTGTACAGTTGTTAATCAAATTTAGGGTGCCATTGGTATATACTTCGGATTCAGGGGCATTCGGAAACCTACATTGGATCCATTCCTTGGGAAGCAATGTTTCAGCCATATGAATTTCACAGAGGTCCTGTAATTCCCGGGTCTCTGGTGGCCGGAGGTCTGGGAAACACGTAGACCCCCATAGAAGATGTGCCTCTCAAAGGATCCCCAGGGCAATGGCTCATTCATGTGACTTTCTTAAGTTTCTAGCCTTAACTTTCTACCTTACTTTTTTTTTCCTTACGAGGATTGCCACCATTCAGAGATAAAAAGAGAATTTATAAAGGCAAGAAACAATATCTATTTACTCACTAGACCTCTGAATTTGGGGAAAAATAAAGGATACTAGAAAAGTGTTGCCTTTGTAAGTTCATGGACTTGTAAAAAATCCTCTGAATGAATGTGTTGTAGTTATTCTTTGGTGAGGGTGTCTGTATACCATATTTCCCCATGTATAAGACACACCCTTTTTTGAAAAGTTTGGGGTCTAAAAACAGGGTGCGTCTTATACATGGGTATAGATTTCAAATGCCATAGATGGAACTGAGGACGAGGCAATATATTAAGACAGTGTTTCGTCATCAGACACAGATGAGGACAAGCTAATGGTTGGGAGTTTTGACAGTGATGAGGAGTTGTATGAATTTTATGACGAATAAAACTTGAGTTCAGTCACTTTATGTAATACATTTTTTTTCAAATTTTGGGCCCCAAAATTAAGATGCGTCTTAACATGGGGAAATACAGTACCTCACAGAACTCCAGTGTTCCACTAGAGTTTGAGAAATGCTGTTATAAACAAACAAACAAACAAATTAAGAAAAGCAAGTAGTCTTGACCAAGAATCAGTTGATATATTTCCCAAACCCTGTAAACCAGACGTTCTAGAAGATATTCTCTAAATAAAGCAAGATAGTATTAATATAACATTACTGAAATCTAGGTTGTTATAGATTTCACCTTAGGAAAGTAGAAAACCAAGTATAGAGATGATAAAGTCTTGAATTGAACCAATGATGATAATATTTGAGAGCAGATTGAAGTATAAATGTAGTAAGAGGTTTTGTGATGATGATTTATATGTTATTTTGGCTACTATTTAAGGTGTCCGGAGTGTTCAAAAGAAGCAGTCATACTAGATTGAAAACTATATTTTGAATTGGTGAATAAAATGTAATTTAGTTTTTAATTCGTCTCTAAATGTTCAATAAAATTCAGTTTTAATGTTTTATTTATTGGATATATAAGTTTAAAATTTGAACATTAAGTGAAAAAAAAAGGAAACAGAAAGGAAATAATTCCTGCTCCACAACCACATGTATTTAAAATTCATTATTGTGAAATCTTTAGCCCCCTCGTGAGAGAGCTAAAAATTCTATTAATCTTTGATTCATGTACTTATATACTATATAAAACTGAGAATAGCCTCCCAGTCACACTTACGTGGTAAAGAGAACACTGATTATGATCATCACTAGATATTTAAAGTCATTAGTGTGTACCTCCCTTGCATTAAATACCCGAACTTTTAATTTTTTCCCAAGACTTTCTTATTATATATAAATGAAAGTTTATTTGGAATGAAACAGCCATATTTTAATTTCATAGCTTAATCCCACTCTGGTGATGGGCCCGTTGACATGTCTATCCTACATAATTGATATTGTGCATTGGACACCATGAGCATTTCAACTGTGTACTCTAGAATCTAACTGTCTGCTTCATCATGACCTCCCTCTTAGGAATTGTGTGGCTTGGCCACATTACTTATGCTCTTTTGCATCAGTTGTCCTCTTGTTAAAAATGGAGTGTTTGTTGGGAGGAGAAAATGAGCTAGTGTACATGAAGGGCTGACTCCAGTTCCTGGCTCATAGTAAGCACTTAATGAGTGGTTGCTATTATTATTATCACCCAAAGAAAAATAACTCATATACCCCTGCTTTACACATAAGAGAATTTAAAAATTCATACCAGACACCCAGAGTTCCAAGGAAATGAGCAAGCTTGAATTTCACAAACAATACAGTACTGTTAGGTGCGTGTAACGTAAACTCTAGTCCCTTGGTAAGTATGGGAGGTCACCTTGTCCCAGCACGGCACTGGGGCAGACAGAGCCCAATATATTTTCTTAATTTTATGAGGTAATTTTCTAAACCAGACTTACATCACTATATCATTTGAAGGAGTTCTGCCATGTCTCTTTCTTCTTTACCATGGCCCTATGAAGAACAAATAGTGACAGCAACTGTTGGGTTTCTGAAAATGAATGGTTACTCATCATTGTGTTTTCACCCTTTTGCTCCTGTATTTATTCTTGCCTCAGACATTTTCAGCACATGTTGTGGGTGTGGCCCATGATGTGACTGCCCTGGAGTTAGGGGTGGTGGAGGGCTATTAAAGCAATGGCATTTATAAAGACATCCAGAGGACTAATAGTGGTTTTGGAAAGAGGCCCTCCTAGTGGATCCCTAGAGTATCCCTAGAAATAGCCCAGGACTCAGACACTCCCATGGAACTGTGTGAGACGACCACAAAATAAAGCACTAGATCCAGCAAATGTGTTGTTTTCTACTAGCTCACCAGCGTGCAGATAGTCCGTGGGATGTGGGCCTCCTAGATGTAAGGATGAAGTTCTGACCCATTATTTTCCCTGTTGTCTTTCTTTGTAGGCATATGATGGTTTCAGCTCTGCCACTACCCGCCTTGCTGGTGTGTGTGGAAGACAGCAGCCCAGTAACCCCATCATCTCTTCAGGAAACAGCCTTTTTGTGCGATTTCAGTCTGGCTCTTCCAGACAGAACCGGGGCTTCCGAGCTCATTTCAGGCAAGGCAAGTACCACGCGGGCCTCCCCGAGGCCCAGGCCATCTGCTCTGAAGTGCCCCTCTTGGCGCTGTCATAAAATGCGACTGGCCCTTAGAAATTGATCCCAACTTTGTACTTCCTCAGCAATTGGAATAGAACCAAAAACACTATGATTTGCAATTCTTCCAGTTGTTGATCCTTTCAATGTACCCTTGTCAAACTTCGAGGGTGCAAACTTCCTTTGGATCTCTGTAGCTCTCAAACATGTTTTCAGAATAATACTTAAAGGTAGCTTTACTCTTAGAGATATGATAAAAAAAAGTCCAAATTCATTCATCCATAATAAGTCACCTAGCATTTATCCAAGGTCTTACACTATAAATTACAAGACTTTCTTGGAATGTAGTCATATTGGAATCCTCAAGGCATTTCTGAATCCTGCAGCAGTCAACCTGAAGAACCAATGTTGTTTGCCATTGTTTTCTTAAATCATCACTGTTCAGTTCTCCTTACTACACCTTTTCACCCACTGCCTTTTATCTGGTCATTCTGAGAGATTTACCCTCTATCTCACTGTCAGAGATGGAACCCAGGTTATCGGTCCACTTCGATGTGCCTCTGATTTTTATTCAGATGATCCTTGTCATTTCAAATAATTTTAGTCTGTTTAGTCATATAGTCTGTTTCAGGGCCTTTGCTTATATTCTATAACAAAGAGCCTGGCCAGGGATAGCTTCTGGATTGAGGTCTCCTGAAGACACACTGTACAATCTGGAGCAAAACAGACTACATGCATCAATCACTCTTTGTGCTTTCAAAGATAGAACAGTTTCTTCACCCATTTTTTTTTCTCAGTTAATCACTTATGCTTTGCTTCAGAGTAAAAAACAAAACAAAACAATGTCCCTAGTAGGTTTTCTCTTGGACTTATAACAGCCACCTCAATCTCACCCACCCTTTCTCCATCTCCTTCAAAGTCAACTCGCAGAAACCCTGCTCTGGTCATGCTCTTGAGGGTGCCAACATCTGTCCTGGCACCGTGCTGCCTAGGGAATGGAGCCCAAGGTCCTCCAGATGTTACCCAAGGGCCCAGAAACCTGCCCTGATCTTTTTTCCAGCGTCACCTCTGATGTTCCCAAGTGCCTCGTGCTTCAGCCGAGTCTGGGTAGATGCAGTTCTTGCCCTCCTCTGTGTTTTGCTCAGGCTGCCTTCCTGCTGGCCTGCTCTTCCGCACCCCCAGTTCCCTCCTTCAGCCACTGTCTCCTCCTCGAGACGCCTCTTACACTCACTGGCAACAGGCTGTCCTTCTCCTGTACTCCCACAGAGCTTTGTGCCTCTCTGATAATCCTTATGAAGTCTTCTTCAATTGCGTATTGATTTTCCTAGAAAGAGAAATCCATAAAGATATTATTTCTATACCTATAATTTATGAGTAGGCAGAGTAAGTGAATCAATGCCAGAGTTCTGTTTGAGTGATTCAGGCAATTCATAGCCATTTAATCTGTTGTTTTATGTGACCCCCCACTTCCTGTAATTGAAGAATATTGTTATAAATGTACAGTGTGTTCCCATTCTCTCATGGTTTATGTGCAGCTTCTTTGGCAAAGTACTTCCTTGGTCTGCGTGTCAGAAATAAGGAAAACTCAGGTTTTCATTCATCAAGTAATTGCTTTGCACAGCCAGTGGAAATCAAAAGTCAATGACATGTGTGTGTGTCTATGTGTTCCTCAGCCTGTGGAGGCCACATCCTCACTGACTCATTTGGTACGATATCCTCTCCATTGTTCCCTGAAAAGTATCCAAACAATCAGAACTGCAGCTGGATCATTCAAGCTCAGCCTCCATGTAAGTAACAAAGAGAAAAAAAGAGAAGGACTCTAGGATGGATGGTGTCTGTGGGAAAGACCTTCTATGACTAATAATGTTCTTATTTTCTCAGTGGTAACAATGAATGGCCTTCATCTTCCTTTTCGGAAGTCCCAATTCCTGAGGTGCACGAGAACAAGCATTTCCTAATCTGATAGCAAAGTACTTTTTATTCTTAATTTAAAATTTGTTTGAAATCTCAAGGCCTAGCAAAGAAAAAAACAAAACAAAAACCTATAACCTTGCTCTATTGACAGGCATGTGAGATTGGGGTAATTAAAAATAATTGATAAATAGTAGTTTTTCACACGTGTGCCTTGAGTGTAGTTGATGCACAAGGCAGTTGCTAAATGAATAAATAAAGAATAAGAACCATAAACTGGAAAATTAATAACTCATAGTTTGGGAATGCAATGCCATGAGCTTATTGGTCTTTCATCAAAGCAGAAGCTAATTATAAAAGCCAGTCTCTCCTGCAATGCATGTATTAAAAATAAAAAGTCCCAGCATAGGCCTGGAAGAAACATTTAATCAGTGCTTGCGTTATTTTGTTTTTGGAATCCTAGAATCTTATTTTCTGACCTGGTAGCAATCGGGTGGTGAGAATTACTGTCCACATTTTACACACCAAGAAAATGAGGAGACTCTTAAGGACTCAAGCAAAGTGACCGCAAGGAGTGTCCTTATGGATCTTGTTTCGGATGAGCCCTGCCCTTCCTTGAGGTTTTCAGAAAGAATTCATGATTTCAGACATAATGTGGGAAAGGCATTAAGTTCTCAACTCCACTCTATAATTAATGACCTGTGTGACAATAGGCAAGTCACTTAAGCTAATGAAGCCCCCTTAGCTAATCTGAAAAATGAAGAGCTTGGCTTTGATATTCTCTAACACGTTTCCTAGGGATGTTACGAGTTAACAAACAGATATCTTCCCTGGCACGCATATGATTTGGAGGTTGGTGATGTAACCTTTAGCCAATTGCAACCTGGGAGCATGGAACCCCAAAGAAGGTTGCCAGCCCGCCAGAAACTGAACCTTAGATAAAGAGACCCTCTGCCTTGAGCAGAGCAGTTCTGCAACTTAAGGACAATCTCTAATGAGTTGTAAAGCATTTAGGTGAAAGATCTCGCTGGTTCAAAGATAGCAACAAGAAAAGATCCTCTTCTGAATACTAGGGCCCCTGGCACAACAACAAAAGAAAACCATATCCAGGCACTTGGTGTTCTGCAAGGAATCCAAAGCTTTCTTTATAAATAAATGACTCTGAACCTTCAGGGCCCTGGCAGCAGCCTTAAAGTTAAACTGGCGGTGCTAGGATATATGTGCCCTGGAGAAAAGAGAGTCTTATTTCCAAGCACACATAAAGAATTAGGATTTAAGGGACTTGTTCTCTTGAGAAAAATACTTAGGAGACGAACACAGCAGTGGCTGATACACAAATGTGTCAAGATTACGTATTCCAACAGGCCGTTCCCCACAGGCCATGGAGTGTACCTGCCCAGGAGTCCTCTTCTTTACTTGCATTTCAGATTCTGTAGGCTTATTCAAAAACATCGATTCTGTCACGTGTCAGAGGAAACCTTTTAGCAGAGTGGTGGTCCCTTTCTATCTTCATCCATTTAACCTCTGTACAAATCTACCAAATCGTTTCTTCCATGGTGACCCCACAGGTGAAATTGTCAGAGGTAGAATTTCTCTCCGTGCATGTTTGGTTGCCAGTGCTTTATTAAATGGCCTTCTCTTTTTTCTTACAGTCAATCATATTACCCTCTCCTTTACCCACTTTGAACTGGAAAGCAGCACAACATGTACCGAAGACTTCTTAGAAATTTTGGATGGTGGTTATGATGACGCGCCCCTGCGAGGTACTGTGGTGTTCACTCGTCCATCTGTGGCCTGGGCTGCACTTTATTTATAGTCTTACATAGGTGTACTCTGTCATTCAAGGTTAGAATGTTTCCAGTAAACACGAAGAGCAGCAGAAGCCAAATCGAGATAATTAGGGGGTAAGAAAGCAGGATTTAACGTGCGAGGTTCAAGAATCTCATCTTGTTCATACACAAGGATTTGAATAGTTGTTTGTTTGTTTTTGTTTTTTTTTAATTTTAAAAGTTGCAACTGCTTTAGATAGTAGTGAAATGCAGTCTACCCCCAGTGTTTGATAACATTCTGTGAGAAATTTCATGTTAATATTTGACCACAGTTCTGATATTCACATTGAGCATAGTTTTTTTTCTGCCCCACTGGTTTTGACCTCAGTAAAAGCAAAAAAAAAAAAAAAAAAATTGTCATAAATAGATAAATAATCTGGAATTTGGTTTGTAAGACATCTCAGTCCAACTAAACATTGCTGCTATCTGATTTCTGAAACGTCCACAAGCAAACTAATCTCAGGTTATTTAAACATCCTCAGTGAATCCCTGGTGTTTAAGTGGCTCTTCCTGCACTAGAAGACGAGCTCTCTAGAGGAGGGACTTTGTTTTGATCATTGCTTTATTCCTAGTGCCCAGCACAGTGCCTGAGACAATAGTGGAATATGCTTGTGATTTTTATCTGTAAGCATTTGACTGAGATGAGGGTATATTATTTAATAAACACTTACATAGACCTCGCCTTGTATTGAGTAGTATTCTAAGAATTTAGTAAATAGTAAATTAATCTTCATACCCTTATGATTACTGATATTCTTATTTCTCAAGTGGGGAAACTGAGGCACGGAGAACTTAAGTACCTTGCCCAGGTCACGTAGCTGGTAAATGGCAGAGCTAGGAGTTGCATCCAGGTATTCTGGTTCTAGCATCCACACTTTTCTCTGCTACAGTATTTTGCTTTTAAGCATTGGTATGTTTATTTGTGTGGGTTCCTACTGTGCTAGAGGTTTCAGCATTAGTTACATTTGGAGCCAGGTCACCTACGTTTTTCTTGTCTCCTAATGTTTATAAATCATCTCCCCTGTGCTTGTATTTATAGTGTACTTTTAATTCTCAGGTATTGTCTCCAACACTGACCCTGACTCAAAGGTTTCTCCTAATAGTGATTTCTTCTGTTCGCTTGGGTTCTTGTGTGTTCACGTGATACATGTTTGTTAGAAATAGTGGCCTATGCCATGTCATCGTCCATTCTCCTTGTCGTTCTTTTCTTTGTTTAGGCCGCTACTGTGGTACTACCATGCCCCATCCCATCACTTCCTTCAGCAATGCTCTGACGCTGAGGTTCATCTCTGATTCTGGTGGGAATTTTGATGGTTTCCATGCTACATTTGCCGCATCATCCTCAGGTAAGAACACGTTAGCAAATGACGCTACCTGGTTCCGAGGAATGTGGTCCAAATCCTTGGTTTGTTATTTGAGAGTCTTACCTTTAGAGTTGGAAGCTAGTTTCCTGAGATCACCCCTGTGACTAACCGTACATTCATCCATATAAGGTTAACATACTTGTAAATTCTAGCAGTACTGAATCATGTACATCTTCTTATCTATTATTCATCCACCCATGGACACTTGGGGAGTTTCCATACCTTGGTTATTGGGGCTAAAGCTGCTAATAGTGAACTCTGGAAGTGGGGAGAATTGGTTGGAAGGATCTTGGATGGCTGTGTGTTGGTGTTCTCCTCCACATCATGTTCGTTAAAGCAGCCCCCGATTGGCAACATCTGATGACATCTCTTATGGATGGACAACTGCTGTTCTCCAGCCTCTCTGGCCTTGCAGTTGGGCTCAGGCAGGATCCGGGTGTTGTCATTGATGGCTAGGTGGATGGTGGCAGGTGGGCAGAAGGGGAAAATGGATCCACCTAGTACCAGGCCTCTTAGCCAGCAAAGCGCTGTTTATCATCTGCCAGCTTCCTTGTTATTAGCATTTAGAAGCTTTACAACACCTAGAAGGTGTGTGTGTGTGTGTGTGTGTGTGTGTGTGTGTGTGTGTGTGTGTGTTTCAGTGTTCTCCTGAGAGGAAAGAGCTGGAATACTGCCTTCTATTCTAGGCCAGGGTTGAAAATCATCCTGGTCAGAAATACTGAGTGGGTTGTAAGATTAAAACAAGTCTTTTGTTACACAAAGTTCTAGTTCACAGGGAGAAAATGCTTTTAGAAAAGAAACTACAGAGGTTTCTTCTGATCTGCCATACCCTGTGGCTTTTATTTTTCAGTTTTCAGAATCTTTTTCTTATTTCACATGACATGGATTTTTTTTTTTTAATGTGAAATAGAAATAGGCGCTCTTTTGATACCGCTAAGAGGGTCTCCAGTGCTCTTCCTCCTTTATCTTGTGGTGTCTTGTATTTGATCTTGGCTCTGGCACTCACTGTGTTTCTCTTTCCTTCCAGCTTGTGGTGGCAACTTCCACATGGCTGAAGGCAGCTTCAACAGCCCTGGCTACCCGGAAGTTTATCCCTCTAATGTGGAATGTGTCTGGAAGATTGTCAGTTCCCCTGGCAACCGGCTCCAGCTGTCTTTTATGTAAATCCTTTTTTTATGGTGTATTGTTTCAGTGAATCTGCAGGAAGGAAGCACTGTTACAAATAGGATGGACAACTCACAGCATATGTGTCCCAGCAACTGTTAGAGAATACGGTGGGAAGTTTAGGGAGTCTGTTTCCAAATTTCCTCTGGTTTAGTCATAGTTTGGGTTATAAATAACATGAAAATTCTCTTGAGAATAGTTCCAGAGTCCTGCCTGATATTACAGAAGTACATGCCTGAGACTTAATTTGTGAAGTGTACATTTTCAGAGAACAGTGAATTTATCTTTTTTTAAAAAATTAGAAACATTTTGATCCTTCCAGAGAATACTAACATTCTTCTAGCCGAAATCCCATCTCAGTTATGGCTTCTTGCCCACATACGTTATCTCCACCTCACCCCCGCTTCCTCTCCTACCAGAAGAATGAAAAAAAAGTTGGTAACTTTTTTTTTGGAACTTAGTGGTTGATTTGTAAAATCACTCTTCTCTTCCTCATTGAACTGTAAGACTTTTTGAATATGGACTGTAGGTGTGGAACTGGGCTCCCACCACGTTCTGAGTGGCCTTTGATTAAATTAAACAACAATAATGTATTTTCGAGATGTAGATGGTGAAAAGCACATGGTAAGTGAAATGGGACTTTTTAATCCTCAGTAAAGAGGAACCTGTGACATGCCACACATTGGTAACGATGCTTAACAAATATTGAACAATAAGACTTTGGTATTTAAACTGACATTTTAAATGAACAGTTATTTATTATACTGTATTACCTATGGTTGGGCATTGGTTGGGATTACTAATTCTGCTTTGGAAGAGAATATAATAAGTTACTGTGGAGAGAGGAAGATTGTTTTGAGAGCACTTGGCCTGTTTATTCAAAAAAAGCCTTGCTCTTCCTCCTGGCCTTGCCATTCTGTGCATCAGGAACAGATTTAAAACGGGAGAGCACAGCCCTGTTTGTGGACCACATTCAAGCATCTCAAGTTGCTTTCTTTCAGTCCATCCATCAGAAAGCGCCTCTTCAGGCTACAAGCGGCATTGTGGTAAAACAAAGACAGCCTCTGAGTGCCTGAAAGGCAATGCAAGTTTAAATTGATACATCGAAAAGAGGTTTTTGTTTGCTTTTGTCTTTACTAAAGGCACAAACTTCTGTATGGGAGGAAATGTATATGTAATATACATTTATTATATATATATATTATATATATGTAGATATGTAATTATATATGTAATATATATGTAAATATATGTGTAATATATAATATATAATATGGAATTTTTTCCT
>NW_017731733.1:1516024-1522769 GCF_001890085.2 Hipposideros armiger
CATAAGATCCCACTTCTTGATGGGTTCCTAATAAATTAATGTCAAGAAGCTATTTATTTAAAACCTAGAGAGATTCATTTCATCTATAGCAGATGATCATATACATATAGGGCCACTGTTAAGATTAAAGATGTTAAATTTAAAACGTATAGCACAAAGCTGATGCATACCAGATGTTCAATGAAATGTTAAATTCTCTCATTTTACCATTTCTAAAGTATCTTGGGTGGCAGTTCCCAGTTAAATTCAATTGGACAGCACTGGGCTCGCCTTCTAGAAGGTGGGAGATAAACACACACAAAAAAACCGAGTTCCACCCATTTTACTGTCTAAGGGGCACTAAAATGCTAATTTTTGTGTAGACAAATCGTAGTGACTCAGCTTTTTCCTCTCTCACCCATAAGAAGTTAATTTTGATGATTTTGTGTTACTCACTTGTGTTTTATTTTTACAATACATTTTGCAGAATGCAAGGTGTTTCTCTTTATGTAGGGGAAAATGAAAAGAGCTTATGGCAAGCAAGGCCTGCTAGTTACTTCTGCCCTGGTCTAAACGACATCCAGATGGGTGCTTGGGGGCTTTCCTTGGGTGTGTGAGAAGCATATTAGAAGCATATGGGATATGTCAAGTTCTAAAACCTGGGGTTTGGATTGCGGACACTGTGGTGAAATAGAGTAGGGAGAAAAACTGGAGAAATTATGGTTGAATCTGCAACAAAAAGGAGGGGGGAGAAATAAAAACTAAAAAGGAGGTTTTTTTTTTTTTTTTTAGAGGAATTAGCAAAAAATATATTTTATGCTTACAGAGTGCTTTTAGAAAGGGATTGATCTTGGTTCAAGGATCAAAATGAGATAATGAGAAACAGCGATTATACCATTTTTGTTCCACGTCATATTTTTTGCTAACCGAGCTTAGCCAAAGTGTTTGGAAACGGGAGATTTGTTTCCAAAGCGTACCAACCTCAAACAAAGGCTTCCAGGAACAATAACCTTTTTAAAAAGTTGAATTTGATTCTTGTAGATATCATCCTACCATCATTTCTCATCAAACGTCTTTTCTGGCATTTAGCACTGGATCATACCGGTCTGGTACTAAAACAGAAAAAGACCTGCACTTACTAATCTTTTGGACCATTGGACCAAACTTTAATGTGCATACTGGTCACCTGAGATCTTGCTAAAATCCAGTCTGATTCAGTTGGTTGGTGGGGCCTGGCTCTTCATTTCCCACTTTGAGTAGAAGTGTTTTAGAGGTGATTTCATGTAAATCACCTGCTGGGGAAAATGACTTCCCTTTCTCCTTTTTTTTCTGAGAGGCAGAAGAAAACAATTTTAATATATTTCATGGTGTTGATGCTTTTATTGGCAATAAAACCGAGCCTGAAGTTAAACGCCAAACTTGGCAACCATCTGAAAGATGGATTCAGAACAATTCCTTGCCAAAAATGATTGTAGGTATACACTTTTTTTATTATAAAAAGTCAAATTGTCAAGGAAGATGAAAGACAAATGTATAGTTCATTTAGCCCGATGTGGGTATTTCCTGATTCTTTCTGCTACAGCTTGCTGCTAGAATTCTCTCCAGAACATAGATCCAGAATATCTGTACTGTAGTAACCCTCCTTGATAGGATTGTGAGGGCCACTTACTCACTGTCTGGCTAGAGACCTATGGGTGCGAGTGTCTGGCTTGAGAAGCTGATGGTAGAGCAGAGCTGACCAATCAGTGTGTCCCAGTGTCTGGTTGGCAGCGCATGCTCAGAGGTGTGCCCTATACACTGGCCTGGAGTGGGACTTGAGGTGGCCACCGCCTCCAGGCTGGTTGTTCCGACCGTAAGCATTTTAATCGATTAGCCGACATAGAGCACCACACTTACCATCATGTGAAATCTCGCAGTTCAACATGATATTGAACATTGGCTGAGAGATACACACAGTTGAGAAGTACATTTTCTATTCTCGAGACCTTTTTTTCCCCTTCCCAACAGTTTTTTTTTTTCTATAGTCTTACTCGGCCATTCTTTCTTCTCTTTATCTTGTCTTTCCTTCTCTCAACAAAAAATCCCTCTATTTACTCCTGAAAAAAAAGAGTAGTTTGCATTCACTTTCTTTACCTTTTTTTTAAAAACCTTTCATTACACTTTTCTTTAAAATTTAATTTTAAATAAATAAAATGTCATAAGGCAGCAAAAGTATCCCATCCATATCACTTTACCTTCTTGTCACAGAGGTAACCCATATTTTGAATTTTGTGTGTGTCACTTTCACACATGTTTTTATAATTTTACTATATGTACATACACAATATATATAGTATATATGCAAACTTATATATGTAAATATATATATATATATATATATATATCCATGCACACTATATAGTATTGCTTTCTGTTTTACATTTTACATAAATGAAATCATACTTTATTTTACTGGAATTATTTGAATTTATAGATTAATTTTGGGAGAATATTTACTGACTTTATATTCTTAAACTTGGAATATGCTCCATTTATTTCAGTCTCCTTCTAAGTCCACTAAAATTTCATATTTTTTCTATAAAATTCTTAGAGGTATTTTGCTATATTTATTCCTAGGCACCTTATTTTTTGTTGCTATTGAAAATGACATCCATTTAAAGGCTACAGATGCAATCTGTCCACCTTACCTAAAATAACCCTTCCTTCCTTCCTTTATTTTTTCCACTTAGAACTTATCACTGCCTCATTATATATCTATTTATTAGTCTATTATCTATCTCTCCTAGAATATAAGCCCCCCTACGGGAGGAACATCATCTATTTTCTTCATTGTCTATCCCTGATCCCCACAACAGTGTCTGGCAGTATAGTAAAGTGTCAAGTATTTGTTGAATGAATGTTGACTAAGTTACAGTTTCTAAATTTTTGTTAGCTGGTATAAGAAAACCCTATTAATTGTTGTATATTATCTTATTCAATAACCATCCTATTATTTAGAATGACAAAATTTTTTGTCTCTTTTGTCCACTGCTGTGTCTTCAGTGCCTAGAAGATGGGGGACCTGACACATTAAGGTGCTCAGTAAAGATTTAAAAATGAATGAGCTCTCTTGAATTACAATTTATAGCTCTTCTTTTCCAATACTTTCAACCTTTCCCTCCTTTTCCTTGTCCTACTGCCCTGGAAAATGCTTTAGTATAATGTGGAACAAAGTAATGAGATGAGGCTTCTTTGTGCTGTTAATGACTTAAAGTAAGTGTTTTAAAATTTTTACCTCTATTTGCTGTAGGTTTTGGTAGGCATTTCTCATCCCTTTAAGAAAATTTCCTTTTATTCCTAATTATCTAAGTGTTTTTATGATGAACGGATGTTGAGTTTTAGCAAATGCTTTTCTGCTCTTTTCACTGATTCCATCTTAATATATTTTTGCATCTATTTTTCTCAGTCTTTGTGTGTGTGGGGGGTGGTGTATGTGTGTCGTGAATTGTTCTAATAGATCCTCTAATCTTAAACCATGGTGAGTTCAGCTTGGTTGAGATTTACATGTTTTACAAACTGATGGATTCATTTCATTAATATCTTATGTTACATTTTTCATTTATATTGCTAAGTGAGATTGACCTAAACATGTTTTTTTGTTTTTTGACTTTCCTTGATTCATTTTCCTCTCCAGGTTATACTAACCTCATTAAATAAGTTGGAGTCTGTCTCTTCTTTTCTATTCTTTGTTACAGTTTGCGTAAGATTGGGGTTGAGGTATTGATTTATTGAAGCTGTGGATTAGGCTGTATTGGCTCCATATTTGTGGCTTTTTCACTGGACTTTCTCTTTTATGTCATTCTTCTGTCTATCCTTACACCAATACCATATTATCTTGATTATATCCAAGTTTTTTAAGCATCAAAACCAAGTTTTAAAAGCATTCATTTAGCACCTATGTGTCACAGACACTTTATATCTGTTACTAAGGACCATGATATGACATAGATATTTCCCACCCTGTATTCTCCAATGTCATCATAATTGCAAAATATAAAACAAGAAGAAGGGGACAGGCTTGAACCCTAGCTTGTGCTATTACACATGCCATATTTTTTTCTACCTTTCCAGAAATTAAGTGCACGTGCCTTTGATTGGCATTTAAGTTCTGCCAAAGTTAGGCCAACATACTGCCCCAGCTATGGCTCCTGATCTTCTCTTAAAAGTACTCAAAGTTCCAGCCAAACTAGACCTCTCACAGATTTCTGCATATGTGCTATTGCCCCACCTTTTTCTGCATATGTGCTATTGCTGGCATGCACTCTCTGTCCATCATTTCTGCTCCTAAATTCAGCTAATGTTTACATTTCCATCTCAAAAAAAAATCTCTCCATCAAGTTATTACTGAGCCCCACAATCAAATGTGACACCTCTGCCTCTCAATTCTTGTACCACTTTATAGCTCTGATGGCATTTAGGATAGTCTGCTTCTTAATATATTTTGTCTGTATTCTTATTCAATTTCCCCCTCCTAGAAACAAAACTCCTTGAAGGCAGTGTATTAATTATCTTTGTATCTCTTGGCTAGGTATTTCAACAATTTTGAGTGAAGAAATTTTTTTTATTTGCTGTTTTCTATTTATCTCTCTCTTTTTAAAATTAGTTTCAGATATACAAAACAGTACAATAAATAGTTAGACATTTACACCCCTCACAAAGTGATAACCCCTCCCCCAGTGAAAGAAATTATTATAGTTAGCTGAAACTATTGCGATTAAAGGTAAAGAAAGTGAACAGGTTAACCCAGCATGTGATGTGGTTCAGGATAATCCCAAAATGTATTCTGTCAATTGTATCGCCCTAAAATTTTCTTTTTCCTTTCTGTTCCAAATCAGAACTTTCCAACTGGAAGAGTCTCAAGACTGTAGCCGAGATTTTGTAGAGATCCGGGAAGGAAACGCCACTGGTCACTTGGTGGGACGGTACTGTGGAAATGTCCTCCCCCTCAATTATTCCTCTATTGTTGGGCATATCCTGTGGATTCGGTTTGTCTCCGATGGCTCCGGTGGTGGCATAGGCTTCCAGGCCACATTTACCAACAGTAAGTTGATTCTGTTTCAGTGATGGCTTCCAAAATGAGTCCTACAAAGCAGAAAAAATAACACTCCTTTCAGGAATGCACTAAGAACAATCCTGAGCTCTACACTATTCTCCTCTATTTATTGTCTCTGTGGAATTACTTAATTATATATTAATAATATATTTGAAAAACTAAATTATACATGAATGGCTCATTAAGAGCCAGCGAGAACACTCAAGGGTTCCATTTTTCTTAAGCTTTGGTTCTAGTTAATTGTTAAAGGATTTTTTGTGATATTGTGTTAAAGAGTCTTTGAAGGTATTATAGTGCAGGTTTGGTATATTTGTAGAAATGTCTTTCATTTGATCCCATAAACTCTATATTCTTCAAATTAAAAACCTTAAATATTACTTTGCGTTTGGTTTAAGCGCTCAGATATTATTACAACAGGGTATTCTTCTAATAGCATAAAATGTTAAATATTTTTATTTTCTAACTCAACTTTTTCATAATTATCCATTATATATGTGGTTCCCAAATGTTAGTTTCTCCTTTTCAATTTTAAAAACATGTTTTATTCTTTTGTAAGACAAAGTAAAATAGGTAAACTAAAATTAAAGAACAGGGCTGGTCAGCCCCCCCCTTCCCATGTCTGCAAGTCCCCCGGGGTCTGGGAACCAACCCTTTTTCAAATGGGAGGTTTTCCTCTCTTTTCACATCATGCAACCTTTTAAGAAGATGGAGTTTCATTCACAAAATCACCCTCTCCATGAATTAACAGATAGCACAGAAACCAAAAGGGAAGCAGTATTTCTTTCAGTGTTCAGAAAAGAAATTATAGTCAATTAAAAGTCCATCCTTTTCAACACCCCTTGCCTTTTGTTTTTCAATTTAATTAGAGAGCTGTTCTAAGTAGTTCTGATTTACTGCTCTGTTTTTCCTCCTAGTATTTGGCAATGATAATATTGTGGGAACTCATGGGAAAGTTGCCTCTCCCTTATGGCCTGGAAATTACCCCCACAACTCTGAGTACCAATGGATAGTAAATGTGAATGCCTCTCAAGTTGTCCATGGTAGAATCCTGGAGCTAGACATTGAATCGGCAGAAAACTGCTACTATGACAAATTAAGGGTGAGTTTCCAAGTGTAATTGATATTATAACTTTTGGTGAATTGCTTTTGGCAAAAATAAATCTAAGTTAATGTCTATTCAAGCATAGCAAATTATATGGGATGGTCTGCTCTAAATCATGATTACCCCCTCTAGATTACCTGTAATCTAGAATTACAAAGGTAATTCTGGTATTATATTTATTTGTATTGAAGGTTTTGGGTTTTTTTTGCATTATTATAATTTGCCTCTTGGGCTTTATCTAGACATATCTATCTATCTATTTATCTATCTATCATCTATTGATAGATATCGATAGATAGCTATATATAAGATATATATATATATATATATCTTAATTATTTATCCTATCTTATATCCCATTATGTGGCTTATTTGTAGGTTAGGGTATTAAAATTTAAAGGATCCTTTTAAAATAAATAAAAATATAAAAATTGTGGCGATCATTGCCAACCAGATATTGATTACTGTATTCATTCCAGAAACACGATCAGATTCTTTGTCTTCACAATTTTATTGAGGTTTATTGGACAAATAAATATTGTATGTATTGAAAGTGTGCAACTTGATGTTTT
>NW_017731733.1:1524215-1526595 GCF_001890085.2 Hipposideros armiger
TAGTTTTTCTTAAGAAAGAAAAAATAGACGTCATTGCCTGAATTCATTGCTCTATTATCTGTTTTTTCCATGCAGATTTATGATGGGCTTGGCATTCATTCCCGCCTGATTGGGACTTACTGTGGTACCCAGATTGAATCTTTTAGCTCCACTAGGAATTCTTTGACATTTCGGTTTTCTTCTGACTATTCAATCTCGGGGAAAGGATTCCTTCTGGAGTGGTTTGCAGTGAATACCTCTGTGGGAACTTTACCCACCATCACACCAGGTGTGTTTGGTAAAAAAATGAAACTCTTTTCAGGGGCTGATGTGTGTATGCCAATATTTCAAAGAGTCCTACTGTCATAGGGACCAAGTACACAAATGAGTAAGAAGTACAGCCCCAAACCTTCCTGTTTATTTTCAGATGCTCTTTTAATTTCACAAATATATAAAAATTACATGTTTGTTTTATTAAAAATGCTACTCTCCCCCTATGTTTTTCATATTAATAACCATAAGCTATTCTACTTACAATTTCTAGAGATTACCTTAGATATCTCTGAAAATTTGATTTGCAAACTACACACACACACACACATACACACACACACACACACACACACACACACGCACACGTTAAGGATCCACTAATGGAAGTAACTGTTTTCCCTCTATGTTTCATTTTGAATTTGCCTTCAGAAATGCTCCACTTTCTCCTTAGCTGTTTGTAAACCTTCATGTTTCAAGGTAAAATTGGCCTACATTTTAAGCTTTTATTTTATTATTTTTAAGACATTCTTAGTTTCCTCAGTAAGCATTGTTTTAGAGAGACTGTGCTTTTTCCTTGAAATTTTATTTAAGCAACTTTGAATAGCTTTTATGGATTTGAGGGTTGACATAGGAGAAATCCAGCAGATATTTCTTGGAGGGTAGTCTTTGTTTTTGAAATATTTGAATGGGACACATTATCATAAGATCTCACTGAAGAATATTCAACTGTGAACTTGTTATGGGAGAAAACAGACCCTAAAAGATTAGAGTCTATTTGCTTCTAACTTCTTGGTAATTTGTATCAGCAGCGATCACTGATGTAGATATAATTCATACTTATTTTTATTTAATACTCTTAGTATTCTGTTCTGAAGATGTTATTTTCACCTGCCTTATAAGGTACTTTCATACCATTGAGTATGAATCTCTTCCTTAAAATATTCATCTATTTATCTAAGAGCAAAGAGCCATCAGCAAGATTGCCAAATATAATATAGAACGCTCCATTTAAGTCTGGATAGCTCTTGTAAGTAAACAAAAGTTAAGCTTTTTTTATATCCACAAATCTCAAAATAGAGAAGGAATCACTCATGCCAAACATTATATGAGCAAATACAATTCAACACTCAAAAAAAATAACAAGTCCCTCTCATTCATGTATTAATTATGTGATTTAAGTAGATGAGTAAATAGAATATCATAAATCTCATTTTTCTTAACCAAAAACAAGGAAAGGATAAGGTAAGAGGGTGAGAGAATTTTATAATTTACCTGTTATCTAGAGAGTATAAATGATTACATCATGGTGACATCACATTCTGAAAGTTACATTAAAATGAAAGAAAAGTTTAATATTCTCAAATGTATTAATATATTGAACATTGTATCATCAACATGTCTTAAGCATACAGATACTTAATTTAATTCAACGAATATTTATTGAGAATTTATTATAGATACGCTGAGGTAAGTGTGCACTAAGAAAAGAAACCAAGATATACTCTCTACTCTCTAGGAACTTAAAAGCAACTTTTGAAAACAGTTTAGCGGCTTCTCAAAAACTGAACGACGGTGTTACCATATGATCTGGCAGTTCCACTCCTAGTTATAGCCCTAAGAGAACTAAAAATGGACATCCACACAAAAATTTATACATGGATGTTTATAGAAGCTTTATTCATAATAGTGTAAAAGGGGAAATAAGTTAAATGTCAAGCAACTGGCGAATGGAAAAACTAAATGTGATGTATTCACACAGCGGAATACTATTTAGCCTTCAAATAGAGGCAGTGCTGATGCAGGCTAGAATATCGATGATCCTTAAAACGTTATGCTAAGTGAGTGAAGCCAGTCGCAAAAGGCCACGTATATTGTATAATTATATTTATAAGAAATGTCCTGAATAGGCAAATCCAGAGATAGAAAGTAGATTATTGATTTCCACGGACTGGTGGAGTGCAAAATAGAGAATCAGTGGTAATGGGTATGGAGTTTCTTTTTGGAGTGGTGGAAATGTTCTAAAATCAGATAGCAGTGATGGTTACAGAACTTTGTGAATATACTAAGAACCACTGAAGTATACATTTTAAAAGGGTGAAATTTATGGTGTGTGAATAACAGCTCAATA
>NW_017731733.1:1530906-1552390 GCF_001890085.2 Hipposideros armiger
GATAAACTTGTGATACGAGACGGTGAGAAACATTAAAAACAAAACAAAAAAATCTGTCAAGTTTCCACCCTGACCCATATTTAGTGACATTCAGTGATGGTCATACTTGTTGGTGCCTTCATCCATTTTGCATGGAATGTCACAGATATTGTGGCCAATGAAGGCATTGAATACTTGGACTGGCTACCATTTTGGAAGAGCATGAGGAAACTATGAAACTGCCTGTAGCAAAATCACCCACACGCTATGCCAGGGACAGCATTCATTCCTAAGAGGAAACTCTGCCATTGGCGGAGGAAGGGAATAATTGTCTGAGTTTCTTGGTGGTGCTACTTTCTTATTGAAAGGCTTTGGAAATGAACTTTGATATTTTATACTGATGACTTTAAGATCCAAGCGTGGAAAGTATTTATAATTGCAATGTATTCAGTTCCCTTTGTCCACTGAATCCCTGGGTAAAGGGGGAGAATGAAAGGCTAATATTTTTTTGCATTTTTCTCTAAACACAGGTATGGTATTGCTTTGCATTGAGTGAGGGATATAGTAAATAATGCTAATATTCAACACACACAAAATTGCGCTTCACAATTTGCGTGGGACCGAGATAAATAGGGAGGCCATGTCCTCTGACCCGTGTTTTCGCACATTGTGGTCCCCAGGCCAGCCGCATCCACATCGCCTGGGAATGTGTTAGGATGTAAATTATCACCCCCAGCCCAGACCTACTAGACTAGAAACTCTCAGGATGGGTCCCAGATCTGTGATTTAAAAAGGCCTCCAGGCAGGGCCAAGATTAGAGCAGGATCAGGCAAAGTACAGACTAGGAATCTGTCTTGATTTAAAATTTTAGCATTTTATTGCTTTGACATTAAATTCAATTTTTAAAATATTGCTCTAAAATTTTATTTATCTTGATTTCTGAGGTCTTAGGCACTCCTTAGGTTTTTGCCCCTGATGTGAGGCGCTTTACTTGCCTGACTCTAGTCCCGGCCTCCAGGTGACTCTGGTGGTCTCTAATGTTTGAGGATCAGTCCTCTCCATCATAGATATTGCAACTTCAAATGCCTGCCTAGATGACAGGTAACATAACTAGTGAAGTGTCAAACTGGAGGACACAATTAAAGGGACAGCTGTTAGGAATGTGGGCTCAGTATCACAGACATTATATTTCAAGAGATGCGAGAAATAAAGAATTTTCTATGAATTGCCCAGTTGTTAAAATTTGGCAAGTAATGCGCCAGAACATTGTTTTGGAGCAAACAAACATGTGTTTGCTTTTGGCCCACAGGTTGCTATGGTGTAAGCTCTTGGTTCCGTTAGCCCCTCAACCCTAGACCGACAGGAAGTACAGTGAGAAAAATCAAATGGCAGAGGTGTTTATTTTCTGTGTGTGGAATCTGGACCCTAAGAAAAGACTCAAATCAATCTTACAGACATGCTGAGATGATAAACCATAACTTTCCCCCCCATTTTCCTATCAACAGTCAACTATCAGCATATTCCCCAGAGGAACTATCATCTTTCCTCACATCAGGGCATTCCTGTGGATATTAAAAATTTTAATTTATCATGCCATAAAATTTGTGTGTTTTTGCACACATATTCTGAGTGTTCAGAACCCCATAGAAACTTTTCAAATATCTTCAATAGGTAACTGCATTCATGGGTAAATCACTGTTATTTTTTTTTAAATCACTTTTATTGAGTTGCTTTTTGTTCCACCAATAACTTTTCTTAGAAGCCTCAAACCTAGCAAGCTGTCCTTTTCTTTTTCTGTGTGACCTTCCAATAGTCACTAAATGGCTCCAAGTCTGTTTTATTGACTGTGAAAGAGAGACAAGCATCTACCTCCTGGGGTTGTTGTGAGGATCAGGGAAAGGAATGAATGTATAATTCTCTATTTGGTAGATGGAGAATTTGGAATAGTTTAGATTTTACTTATCTTTGGTAGAGATATTTCTAAAAGGTATTATCATATGCTCTTCATAGAATGAAAGTGTTCTTGCTGAGATATAGAGCTACTTGAGAGAGCTCAGTAAATTAAAGTATATGCCAAAGCAATGACAAAATTCCAAATTGGTTGCATGACCTATCCATATAGATTCCTTTTCATTCTCTAACGATGTGAGTAGATGCCCAATAGGTTCATTCTTTCCTAATTTGCTTATTTACTCATTCAAGAAATAGTTATTGAGTGTCTACTCTGTATTAATTGGCGGGTATTGTTTTCATTTGCAGTGGTAATATATTTTTAGAATTAAATTTTAAAGCCTCACTTCAACTATTTGTTCATTGTCCACCTTTTTTTTTTTGCTTCCGAGTAGTAGAGTCATATGACATTCTGAAACAAATATCTGGAGCCATTTGGCCAGAAGCAATGACATATGGCCAGCCTTTACACCCTCTTGGCCCTAGGACGGCTGTGGACATTCCTGGGCCACCCCACAGAGGGCCCTGAGGCTTTCTTGGGAGAGCTGAATCTCTCTCCCACCTGCTTCTTAATTTTGCAGAGTTGTCATTTTGCAAAATTGAGTTTTCTCCAGACTATGCACTAACAAATTTTGAATAACAAACATTTCTACAAACAGGTTATATGAAACTACATTGGGCCTAAAAAAAGTTAAAAAAGGTAAGGAGGGAGGGAGGAAGGAGAAAGAAAAAGAAAAGAGAAAAAAATATATTAAAAAAATCAATAATCCTTTTATTCCTAGATCTGACTTTATGATCTCAAAAAAATCACTTAATAGCATAGTTTGGACATCTGGAGTTAATTGGCCAAAGTTTCAAATCCTTGTTGATTGCTATGTTCTATGCCCTTAGGCAAATTATGTATCCCTTTAAGACTGTTTCCTGTCTACAAAATGGGGATAATAGTAATATCTGATTAGTGGTGCTATTGTGAAGATAGAAGCAGGTATTACATGTAAAGCACTCAAAATGGTAACAGTAATTGCTCAATAAATGTCAGCGACTTGTAATTTTGGGGCCTCAACTTCCGCATCTCTAAAATGAGGATATTGGACTAGAGAGAGAATCACCAATTACTTCTAGTCCGAGTGCTTTACTGCTCTTTGATTTGTCCTTCTCTTTAAAGACTGGGTTCATCCCTGCTGCCCTCCATATGTTAAGATTGTGGAAAGTTCTAGAAATACTGCCGCATTTATTATGGATACTGGGAGATGGGCAAACCATCTTGTGGTTATTGGGTTATCTACCAAATCAGTTAGTTAATGATAAGTAATTATTTAGAGATAAGCATTGTTTCATCAGTCTGGGTGAAGTTTAGAAAAGAAATCAAAATCAGTAAACCCTCCCCAGTCTCACTGAGAGAATAAATAACATCATAACTTCAACATCTGGAGAGACAGATGAATAGAGAAAAAGTCAACAAAAACAATTTTGGGGGAAATATGTAGCAAAATAGCACATTGAAGATAAATGCAAAAGGAGTTAGAGATAAAATTCTGAATTGTAAAAAATACAAAAGTTTCCGGAGGTCAGAAACCCTCCAAAGACGGCCTTTTCAAGCATTTGTTGTATTTATAACCATGCTATTATATTTGTAATTACAGGAAATAATAACTTGTGTTCTAAAGTAGTTAATAATGAATGAGTTGTAAGTGGTGGTCAATGTCAAAAAGGATTCATTTTGCTGGTTGTGTGAAAGGGCAAATTTCCTCATGTCTCATATCCATTTTTTTCCCATTAGCTTGATATTCATTAATTCTCTGCCTTATGGAAAAAACATTGTGTTTTCCCCGCCAGGGGATCCAATCTGTTATAGTCTCCTTTGTTTCATTCCAGCTTTGACTGGCACAGTTGCTTTGACTGAAACTTATATCCAAGAGAAGCTAAAGGGAAAAGGGCCATGAAGTGACCCCGCCCTCCTTTGTGTCCCTAGAAGAGCACACTTGCTAAATCTATTTTTTCTCATTTTCCACACATGGACATAAGTGTGTCCTTTTAACAGCAAAAACAAGCGATCAACAACAAACAGATAAAGGGTAAAAACAAGAAAAACGCCTCTGCAACCAAAGGCACACACCTTGGCAAATGACCTTATAACATTAGGATAGGGTCTGAGGCTGAAAAGCCAACCTTTTTTCTGTGTTAGATACTTGACCTTCAACCATCAGAATAGTTGAGTCTGGTGTCTAATGCACACATCAGCCCTGGTCACACCCAACCCATGTACTCTGATTCTGAGTTACAAGTGCCAGGAAGAACTGCGGGCCAGTATTTAGAAAGACAGTGGGAACTGTCGAAGAAATCTTTATCAGAAAGGCTAAAGGAGCAGGCAGGCAGCGCCATTACAAACTCCAGCCAGAATGACGTAGCCCCTTGAGTGGCCGTGCCTTTGAGAATCCCCGTTATGTCCTGGGGATGGTGACGTTCTAAGAAAAATGTGTGAGCCGCTCTGGCTGGGTTGCAAACAGTAGTGGCAGAGATCCTGAAGACATCGTATTTTCACACTGATGTTTCTGTTCTTTGGTCCTAGGAGACAATGACATGGCCCAGCAGCTAGCAGTTCTCTGTGGCAGAGAGATCCCTGGACCCATCCGGTCTACTGGAGAGTACATGTTCATCCATTTCACCTCGGACTTCAGCATAACCAGGGCGGGCTTCAATGCATCCTTTCACACGAGTAATGTGTTCTATGAGTTTGTTTGAATTCATTTAGTCTCATCTCATTTCATCTCACCTATGTCTTTTGCTCTCTCCCTAATATACTCTGCTCATTTTTCCATGCCAGGATGCAAGTTTATTATAAGTCAGAGCACATGGGACTCTGCTCAGCCTGTGGGTGGCTATCCTTAGGTCAGTCTCTGAGTTCTAATCCAAAAAACCGTGGCCAAGTTGTCACGTAGCTGTCTGGGTGGGGTATCATCCTGCCTGTAGCTGTCTGGGTGGGGTATCATCCCTCACAGTGGTACAACAGTAAAATGTTTCAATTTTCCAGCCTAGCTGTGGGCTGGAACCAGGAGACAGCACAAAGCCATCATGCATCAAAGGAGCGATAAGTCAGCGTTATCATCAGTCTTAGAAATAACCCGTCAGAGTAATACGGAAGATATCTTCATAAATCCCTTGGTTGAAATAATTCATTTGAAGGGTGGCAGGAAGAGCTTTGTTGCTCTTGAAATATGAATTTGATGAGTTAGAGAATGTGCACAATGTATGGCAGGCTATCATGAGTAGTATGATTGAGACTTTCAAAACGACAAAATGTGAAGTCCAATAATAACTTTAAATCCAAATTAAACTTCAAAGAGTAGTCCATGGGATATGGACTATCAAAAGACTCTCCTGTTTTTCACTGAAAGGTGTAATTTTAAAGTAGATGATCAATCTAGACATGAAATATTAATAATTTCTCCACTGTGTTGTATGCCTTTTATAGAGCAGGGAGCAACCAAAGATAAATTGTCTTCTTCACTCTCAAGGGAGGCGGGCTGCATGGTGGTTTAAGAGAATGGGCTTTGGAATTAGACAGACCTAAGATAAACTTCCACCTCTGCAATTTGACTAGCTGTGTGAACGCTACGCCCACTCTGACGAGCTATTCAATCCCTGACAGCTGGCAAATTAATGGCTGCTCCGTCCATAATCTTTCCTCGGCTCCCAACCTCTCACTGTGTCTCATGTTTCTCACGTATGTATGTATGGCAGCTCGGGACGTATAAAGTTACCATGTGGAAAACTGAACTTTTGACTCCTGCCATTTTCCACTACTCGCCTCCAAACTTTCTCATGCCACATTCCTCCCAATTTTAGTAAGTGGGAAGTACGTTCTTCTTGTTATTTAAGCCAAAAGACTTGGCATCGTTCTTGATTCTTCTTTTCTCACTCCATAAATCCTAATCATCAACAAATGAAAATGGTTCTATCCTCATGATACATTTAGATTCCAACCACTTCTCACCATTTCTACCTTACCCTCCTAGTTCAGGCATCTGTCATTCTCTCTGATGGACTCAAGAAGTCACCCCTTTATTGGGTACCCTGCTTCTGCTTTTCCTTGTCCCCCCCCTTACAGTCTGTTGCAGACAGGGTGATTCTTTTAAAATTTAAGTCAGACCATACCATCCTGATGCTCAAAAGCCTTCAGTGTCTTCCTCTTATTATTAAAAATAAGTCCTTTTAGTTTTCTCCGTGACCTACCCTGCTGACTTTTGTCTCTCTCATTCTGCTTCATCCTATCTGACTTCCATGATGTACCACTAACGCATCAAGCTTTTCCACCAACTGTTGTCTGGCCTGGAATGCTCTTCTCTCACAGAAGCCTTATGGCTCAATCCCTCATTTCACTCAGGTTCTGCTCAGATGTTACCCAACAACGTGGCCTTTTCTAATTTCCCCAGACAATATCGTACCATTACCCCTCTCCTTGTTCATTTTACTTTGTAGAACCAATCACCATCTCATGTATTATATATGTGTGTTTATTGTACACATATGCCTTACTCATCTATAAAATAAGCTTTCTGAAAGTAAGTAATCTATCTCTATTGCTTACTTCTTTATCCCAGTCTTAGCAACAACAACAACAACAACAACAAAATGAGTCCTTAATAAATGCTTGTTGTTTGGCAACTTTGGCCAAACTTTGGCCAAGTTTGGAAACTAACTTTGGCCCCAGTTAGTTTCAAACCACTTTTCTCTTGCCTAACTTAGAAAATCCTCAAGAAAAATAGGAAAGCCTGAAAACCCAGTTAACCAATGTTACTTAAAGAGTTTCTTTAATTTTTTTCAACTAAAAAAATTAGTTTTCTTTGTTTCTTCTTGGGAAGGTTGTGGTGGCTATTTGCATGCAGACAGAGGGATTATCACATCACCCAACTACCCAGAGACCTACCCTCCCAACCTCAACTGCTCTTGGCACGTCCTGGTTCAGAGAGGCCTGACCATCGCTGTCCATTTTGAACAGCCCTTCCAGATTCCAAATAGCGACTCTTCCTGTAACCAGGGGGATTACTTGGCGGTAGGTCTTGTATGCTACTTTTTCTAATTATTTTCTCTGCAGACTTCATTCAGAAAAAAAAAATGATGATTTTTTTCTCCTGGGGCACAGATCGATAGAGCAATTATACTCCATCTGATCCATATGAAGGAATTGGTGCAATTCTAATTTGTGTTTACAGCTCAGAAACGGACCTGATATCTATTCTCCACCCTTGGGACCTCATGGAGGAAATGGTCGCTTCTGTGGCAGTCGTCCTTCATCCACTCTGTTCACCTCAGATAATCAAATGCTTGTTCAGTTTATTTCTGATAATAGTAATGGAGGGCAAGGATTTAAGATCACATATGAGGCAAAGAGTTTAGGTAAGTCTTTTCATTGAGAATAATGTCTGTAGTTTTCCTGCTATTGCTTGGATTAAATGGATTAATCCTTGTTTAAATGGATTGAGGAAAACATATGTAAAGTTTTCTGTTCTGAAGTAAGTGTAATACTGTTAATAGAAATAGCTGCCCATTCGCAAGCACTTAGTTCATGCTTGATACATGCAATATCTCATCATGATTATTTTTTTAAGGAAGGTATCCTTGTTCCCATTCTACAGATAAGTAAAATGAGGCTTAGATTTTTTCCAAGGCCATGTAACAAGAGAATGAACAAAGTAAAGATCTCCATTCATATAAATTGAACTGGTCTTAATGATCCCCTGAAATTCCTTAGACTTCTTCATTATAAAATGTCTAGTTGTAAGTTGCATTCAGTTATAAAAATATGGTAAGAATGATAATTACATTATTTTGCAATAATTTCTATGTTTCTTTTAAAATAAAGACATAATCCTCTGATTCTATTATTACCCATTTCATTATATATTACAGTGGTGATCTTTACTTAATTACGTTTACTGAATTATACTTGATTATAATTATATTTAATTCCATTGTAATGATTTAATTTTTGTGACATTTATTTTTATATAATGTTTAATTTGATAAACACATAGCTAAGCAGAGCTTCCAGGGAGTAGTATCAGCAGAGAGAATGTCCTTGCTTGTTCCACCAAATTAGATAATATGGATTTCAGGGTAATCCTATTATCTCAATCTCAGATCCCTGAATATATTTTAAAGTACATATGAATTTATGAAGCCATATGTTTTATAGCACATTCTCCAAAATATGAGAATTTAAAATGTCAGTATACTTTCTTCATTTTGAGAAAGAAGAAGAAGTAAGTCTCCACCAAGTGACAGAGAAAGCCCTCTAATAGCTCGAGTGGGTTCCATGACTACAGGGAATGGACTTGGGTCACTTCCTAGCACACTTGGTGCTGGCACTTGGAAGGAGCCTTTAAAAACACAGCTCTGGGACCCCAACACCATTACGTGATAGGTCAGGGCTTCCTCGTGCCTCCCTGTCTCCGCCCAGCTTTGCTGCTGAGTCAGGATGGGGCAGGACTTCACCTGGTGCTGAGACTGCTCAGAGTAATACTGTGTTTCCCCCAAAATAAGACCTAACTGGAAAATAAGCCCTAGCATGATTTTTCAGGCTGCTCGTAATATAAGCCCTATCCCAAACATAAGCCCCAGTGAAGATCGTCAACCAGACGTGACTGAATAAATGTAGATTTTTGTACATGAATAAATGAATAAATGTAGATTGTTGGAGCAAAAATTAACATAGGACCCAGGCTTATTTTCGGGGAAACACGGTAGTGCCCGTGTGTAGTGAGAGACATCAGGCCACTGCACAGAGCTCTACGTTTCTATCTTTACCCAGGCCGGACTCAGTCTTGAATTATATTTTTCAAGTCAACATTGAGTGGGAATTCCGATGCACTAAGGGTCTATTTGCAAGCACTATGGCTCTTTTATTCCTTTGTAGACCCTCAATTGATGCAAGAATTGTATGGCCATTACCTTCTCCCCATCTTTCTGCCTTTAATATTGGACTTTAAGATCTTTGGATTTTAAACCTGTTGCTAGGCAACCCCCATGCTATGATCACTCTCAATCCTCCCAGATTTCTACTTCCACCAATTCCCCTAATTGGGGTCAGCCTTCCACGTCCCTCCATCTGTCTTTCTACCACATCCACTTCCATGCCACAGCCATTTCTCAGCCTTTCACATACAGTATTTGGGGAACAATGTTTGACACCAAATGTGCCTACTTCTATACCAACTTTCCCCAGAGACACCTCTTCATTGTGGTTGATTGAGATTTCCATGTTCTTATGCTTAACGCTTTTTACTTTCACATTATTAATTAGATTATTAATAATTAAGCAAACATTTATAAAGTACTTCCCGTCTTGCAAACTGCCAAGTTTTGTCAAGGAGTTTACAGTGCAGCGGAGCAGATGGACAAGCAAAGGCACAGTTAGAACAGGACATGATAAGTGCCAGATAGATGAATGTATCAGGAGCTGTGTGAACATGTAAGAGAAAGACCTAGCCTAGCCTAAAGGATCAGAGAAGGCTCCCAGAGGCAGGAGATGAACAAGGGATTTGCCAATCCGTAAGCAAAAGATATGACAACATATCAAGTCTCAATGGTTATGTGATCATAAGGCATAGCCAAGGGTTTGAAAGAAGTCACTACTGCTGGAGAATAGAGTCAACAGGAGGTTAATATACTGGGGACGAAGCAGGCGGGAATTATAATACTAAGCGCTGTAGATGCCACCATAAGGAGTGAGGAGCTTAACTGAAAGGCAGTGGGGGGCCCTTGAAAGATTTTAATCCAAAACATGAGTGGCATGATCAGTGTGGCTGCAGCACTGAAAACACATTGGAGGGACCAGATGAGAGAGTCATTCAGGACAAAATGACTAGGTCCCGAACTAAGGCAATGACAATAAGAATGTAGAAGAGAGAGCATATTGAGAGACACTATAAATATGGAATTGAGTGGGGTTAGAGGTCAGTTGGGTGAGGGAAAGGGGAGCAGGGATGGGAGACAGCATGGGTGGCCCGAAGGTTTCTGGCTGTGTGAATCCTTTTATCCCACATTTATTAAGAACTTGCCATGTGATGGATGCTATGCTGGGTCCTGGGGATATAGTAGTAAATAAGTAAAATCCATGTCCTCATGGAGCTGAATTTTAGTGTTAAAACATAGTTAATAGACAAGATAGTATGTCATATGAGAAAAAGTATTAAGGAGAAAAATAAGGTAGTGAAGATGGATAGGGAGTCGGTAAAAAGGGGCGATGATAATACTATCATTGGCTTATCCATGGACCTCTGGATGGTGAGTAGAAAACCCGGTCAGTTTGAAATCTCTGAATTACGTCCACTGGAGATTCCCCGTAGGCTGCCGGAATGGGCGTCTGAATGTCAGAACAGGGATCTGGACTGAATCTAAAAATATGGGAACCATCAGCACACTGGTTGTAGTTTAAGTCATGAGGGCGGATGCCATTACTCAGAACATTATTCAGATTGAGAAGCTGCAGGGCCTACAGAGAGACCCTGGGGATCTGCAGCAATGCTAGCAGAGGTCTGGAAAGAGGCACACATAGACCAGGGGAGGAAGGGTGAGAGGGATATGAGGAGGAGGAGGAGAGCTTAATGTCCAAGAAATGAAGGGGCAAAAAGGTAAAGAGGGAAGATGGGGCCAACCATGTTAAATGCTGTGGCTGTAGAATACAGATTTTAAAAGACCTTTGGGTACACAACTGGGAGGCAACTGGAGGCCTGGAAGAGAGTGTTATTGTAGGGTTAAATAGTGAAGGGAGGGTGAACAGCACAAAGAAAGAGGGTGGTGAGGAAGTAAGGAAGTAAAGAAGTGACTGCAATTATTTGAGCTTATATTTAGGTATGGAAAGTTTAAAGGAGCAAGGAGTAGAAGAGGATGGAGAGGAGAGAGAGAGAGAGAGAGAGAGAGAGAGAGAGAGAGAGGGAGGAAGGGAGAGAGAGGTATTAAAATCCTAAGGTAAGTGGAGGGATTATATAGGGCAAGGTCCCTGAGGAGACCGAATAGAATGGGAGCCTGACAGATGTAGGAAGACAGTATACAGGGAATAAATAAAGGAGGATAGAGATACAAATGAATTTATTAAGGAAGGTAACAAACTGAAGGCGTTCTCATCTGATTTCTTCTACTTTCTTTCTAAAGGAGAACTCAAAGTCATGTGCTGAGACACATAGAGGGAGTGAGAAGAATGAAGGGTTTAGGGGCAATAGTCAAGTTTCAAAGAGCTGTTGTATATCTAATATATTAAAAAGCGAGAGGAGTGCTTGGCAGTGTTGAGAGTGGAGAACTTGCATTTGTAGTGGCATCAATCTCCATGAATGGTCTGAATTGAATACAAGCACAGAATTGGGATTCTGCAAGGCGAGTCTGAAGGAAAGAGCAGGAGTGAGGGAGTTAAAGGCATTCAGAGGAATTTGCAGTTCTGGGTAATGGCAGAATTCAGGATATGACAAGTGGTTGAATGAGAGCAGAAGTAAATGTTAACCGACTTTAGCAGATCTGGTATCTGTAAGGTTAAGTTATCGGACAGGTTAATTTCATTGACATTGTAAGTACCCAGTTTACCCAGTTCATTGCTTGGTTTATTTGCTGAGATTGCCAAAAAAAGTATGTTTATATAATACTTTGATCTTTTAGAAAAGCATAATATAAAAAGCTCCTTTGCCTTCTTGCAAAAACTGGCTAATACATTCTCTCACACAATTCCTCTCTTGCTCTTCAAACACATCTATGTCCTAAAGAAACATAACCAGTGAATGCCCACAGAGCTGTGCAAGTATAACATCCGCTTAGTCTTTTAAACATATCAGGATGAGGACTCTGCATCCTTCTACTGGGCCGAACAGTGAGTGCACAGTGATAAGAGCTAGTGCATTGTATGCTGATCTACATGATGGGTTTATAGTGGTGCTTCCATGGCATTCTTCTGCATCCACTGAGCACCATAACCATTTTGTTGGCCTTAAGGAAGACTGAGATTTCCAAAGAGAATATATAGTTTGGCAAATTAGAAAGTGACATACTCTGTAGCTCCCCTGATAGCCAATTCAGAATTTATTTGCTTAAAAATAAATGAGTAATGGAAGGAGAACTGATTCTGGGTGGTGAACACACAATGCAATATATAGGTTGATGTATTACATCAATGTCACCCCAATGCGTTTAGTACAGATGTTTTTTAAAAAGTAAATGAGGATAATTTCAGGGGAAAGGGATTAAGATTGGAAATACAGATTAAGAGACTTTTAAAAACAATCATGGCATCTGACTGCGTCCTCTTTGTCCAGACTGTAGACTGATTTAACTGTGTTTCCTGACAGCCTGTGGGGGCAATATCTACATCCACGATGCGGATGCTGCCGGATATGTGACCTCCCCCAACCACCCGGACAGCTATCCCCAGCACGCTGATTGCATCTGGCTCATAGCCGCTCCCCCCGGAAAGCTCATAAGGCTGCAGTTTGAAGATCAAGTCAGTATTGAAGTCACACCCAAGTAGGTCACCTTCTTTTAATTTTCCTTCTACCCAGAGTTAGTATTTTTTTGCTGTCATGTCTCAGAAAAATTTCCTGCTTCTCTTCTCAGCAACATATACTGCATAGGAAATCTAGGGATGGAGAAGGGAAATGCTTAATGCCTCCATCCTGAAAACATTGCCTGCCCCTCACAGTCCCATCAGCTGGGCAGATTATGTACACAGAGATTGTCCCTCGTGATCCTATGCACATCCTCCAAGAGACACTGAGAATGGCTGTTTGAGATTTATGTGATCTGTTCTTCCTCCCACAGGAAAAATATAGTGTCTCTGGTAGTGAGTATTTATTTGCCCAGTCCCATCCTCAGTGTCATAAATGATAAAATATCTGTTTAACAAATGGAAATTTGTGTTATGTGACATCAGCGGTCACCAGTGTCAGAAACAGGACTCAAGCAAGCACAGTACAATTCCTAATCTCTGTTTAATAAGAATTCTGAAAGATTACACTCCAGAAAGTAAGTTCTTACTATGTTGAACACAAAGAGAATAACTACGTAGGCTGAAAGAAAAAAATCTGTATTGTTTTCTTCATTTAACAAAAGTGTGTACACATTTGCATGAATATGTGTCTGGTATAAAACTTAGATATGAGAGATTTGCTTACTATTTCTGGGCACCTCATACAATTCTGCTCTCCTGCTCACTGAGCATTAATTGGCTGATTGACTTTCTCAAGATATATTGGGTAAATGCCTGCCTTTTATGGACACAGAAAATTCCACCGGGGAGACTCCATTAGCCCAGGTCACAGAGCTGTCATGTGAAATGTTGTTAGAGAACAGAAGGAGTTCTCCCACCTGGTGCTAGCAGAGCCAAACACTGCATACCGAGAATTGCAGTGGAGAAATACTGGCTATTGTATTATGAATGGTGCCATCCCAGGAGAACGAGAATGTGAGGCTAATGCTCAAAAGCCCAAACTCCCCAATGGGGTGTAGGTTACAGATTATATAGGGGGAAATCACAACACACTGGGGGTTGGTGGTTCAGGGTCATGCTGGGAGCTGATTGTTCAGAAGTGAGGTAAGGTCTTGAGGTCTGGAGGACAGTTCTGATGTCATTTCTGGAGTCTGTCTGTCTGTTCTCATGGGAAAGTAGCCAGGGGGGTCTTTCCACCTTAGGGCTCAGGAACTGAAATATAACTTAGGTCAAGATGTTACCTTTAGCCTGCCAGAGGTATGGACGGTGTGATCATCAGTCAGGTTCAGGCTCTGTCTTCTGCTGCCTCAGGGTTTGCTGGTAATAGGGGGAAAGGCTAGGTCTCTGAGGGATATATAGATGATAGATAGATAGATAGATAGATAGATAGATAGATAGATAGATAGATAGATATGATTTCTAGAGTGAAGATTTAAAACTCAATTTAATCAAAGTCATAAGGACCCTCAGTTTCAATGTGTTGAATCATCATGTGAAACACAAGACTTGGGTTTTTTATATTCCTAGGGGGTAATTTAAGAATGACTTTCAAATTGTAAAACTAATACAGAATGTGGAAGGCAAGTAAATATTTCCAATGTGGTGCACATAAAAACTCTTCTTGAGCTGCTAACTAAAGGGTATGTTATGATTAGGAAAAATATTATACAGTGTTCTGAAGTGACATGTTGCTTAAATTGACTGTTGTAGTGTCTTGCACTCCAGAAATGATGATTTAATCACATCCTTGGAGAAAGTTAATGAAGTCTTTTGTAAAAAAATATGTCAAAACAATTGTCTTTATACAGTAAACAGAGTTTTCTTCCACTTTAGTTGTACATCCAATTATCTTGAGTTGCGAGATGGAGCTGATTCAAATGCACCAATAATTTCCAAGTTTTGTGGGACAGCTTTGCCCAGAAGTCAGTTGTCCTCAGGAGAGGTGATGTATTTGAGATTCCGGTCTGACAACAGCTCCACTCATGTGGGATTCAAGGCTAAGTATTCTATAGGTAACAACACTTTTTATATTCAATAAGAAAGTAGTGATAGAATAAATACATTAAAAGTTTTTTTAAATTAAATTTTTTAAGAAGTCTTTCTATCTGCCTAATTTTAATAACTATTTTAACGATAAAAAAGGTAAAGAATATAAATATTTAAAACCAGTCATTCATCAACTTAAATTTTTACTTTGCTTTCCATTTTTAAAACTCTCTTTTTAGTAAACATTCATGTTTACTAAAAACTTGTTTGTGGAAAACATATTCAGTTAAATCAAATTCTCATTTCTTCCTCTTATCATAAAATATGTATAATATTAAGTAGTAACACTCCTTAGTAATGAATAAGTATATATTTAGAACAGTGATTTCACACTCCTCATTGTTAATAGATAATTGAGATATTTTCCCCCTAAGTCTGTAGTGCCAAATCATTCAGTAGACAAAAAATGAATGTCTCTTCAGTGTTTTGACTCCCCTACTTAAGAATGAGCAACAAATATGCATACTGAAGGTTCACTATAATATGGTCACCATTACATAGACTCGAAGGTGGGTCAGACATATTTAATATAGAGAAACCTCAGAAAGCCTAATTGTTAACACCATTTAACCTTCACCATAGGCTGTTTCACAGCCTGAGGCAAATTGTATGTAATTCAATCTATCAGATCCAGCTAATGAGAAATAATTGAATAGTAATTTTCGAGGCCCCTGAGATATCTATTACTGCAGTAAAACGTGTATTTGATCATTAAACTAGAAATGGCCGGCATCGCTAATGAAGCACAGCGCCCTTCCCAGCTGAGCTTCAACTCAGTTTTCAGAATCACCAACATGGGAAACCAGGCTGGCCCTGTCAATCTGTCAGCTGGTTCTTGAAATGAAACCTACTTGCAGCTACTAGCTCTTATATGGTTTCCCAAGAGAATCAAAGAAACATCACAGGACACGTCCTTCACGAGTTTCGTCTTCCGTTTCTCATTTATGGACTGAAAGTATGGTACCCTTTCTCTTCACTTCAATAGTAGATTTCTAATGTGAAGGGAAGCACTAACCAAACATTTTCAGAATTTAAAAAATTTCAATTCATAGTCGCTTGGCATAAAGTTTTTAAATACGCTAGTGAAATTAAAAAAAAACACTATAATAGATTATTGTGGGTTTTTTGTTTGTTTGTTTGTTTTCAGCCCAGTGTGGGGGAATAGTGACAGGGCAAAGTGGTGTCATCGAAAGCATCGGATATCCAACACTTCCGTATACAGATGATTTATTCTGTGAATGGCATCTCCAGGGTCCCTCAGGACACTATCTCACCATCCATTTTGAAAACTTTAACCTTCAGAATTCCTCTGGCTGTGAAAAAGACTTTGTGGAGATCTTGGAAAGCCATGCCTCTGGTCAGTGAAATACGTCTGCTGTCTTTTGTGGGGGGTTTATTTTCACATGTACTCATTCAGCCTCTGAAGTTTCCTCACTTCCAAGATAGAGAAAACTGTGTCTACCCTTTGCAAAGAAGCACAGAGCCGTCAGCTCTGGGCAGTGCCAGCTTTGCTCTCTCTTGGTTCACCCATAAACAATGAGCGTCCAAAGGGAGACCACACTGAGACAGCCTGTCCTGGGAAGGCATCCTCTCTTCCTGCTGAGACCTTCCAGTGCCATATACAATTATTTGAGGGGCATCCTGTAGTGTAAGGAGAGGAAACGGTAATATGGCCTGTAAATAGTATCAGATGGACACTTGTCACTCTACTTCCTCAGACCATTTCTTTAACCAAATAAGCTCAATTTTCTCATTGTTTTGAGATGCCCTCACCCTAATTGGTTGCCATTTTTGTTACACTTCTTCATATATTTGAATATATTGATTTTTAATTCATGTTTGTCCTGCTTCTCTTGACAGAGTGTATCATTTCTTTATGGACAGGGTCTTGTCTTTTATACGTGTAGAACGCCTCAAGTAGAAGTTAAATTTTCATCATTGTTTGACTCTCACAGGAAATGTACTGGGCAGATACTGTGGAAACACCCTTCCTGACAGCATAGACACTTCTAGCAATGTAGCTTTGGTCAGGTTTGTGACAGATGGCTCTCTTACTGCCTCAGGATTCAGACTACGGTTTGATTCCAGTTTGGAAGGTAAGTTCATTGAGTCACTAAAAAAAATGTATATACAGAGGATGCCAAAAAAATGTATACACATTTTAAGCAAGGAAAAAACTATTAAAATTTTAATACTCAATATATACTGATAACAAAAGATGAATACAAGTCACGTTTGACTTCTGCAATTACAAGAGGTGCTCGAAGTGGTTACCATCAGCGTCCAGACACTTCTGATTATGGCGAACTACTGTTTGAGTAACGTTGACCAAAGTGTCCACTTGTATCACTGCACATGCCGTTTCAATTTCTTCACACAGTATCATGCATCTCAAACTTATCATGAATATGTGCAGTTGTTAGGCGCTTTGGAGGTTCTCTTGCATACTCACGCCTCCATTGTTGTTGTACTTCCACAACGTTGTCAAATTTCAAATATCACTTCAGAATGCTCTTGCGTTCCTTGAACAACAACCCTGCTTCCGCCATTTTCTTTGACTGTCTTGCCTGTCGCATGGTGACGCTAGCATTCATTTGATTAATGCCATCTTTTGAGCAAACGTCAGACTACATGTTGCTACCATAATTCAATTCAACTTCAAAAAGTAATACATAAATAACATCTCTTAAAATGTGTATACTTTTTGTGGCACCTCCAGTATTATTGGGCACCTACACTGGAGAAACATCATGCTAAACACAGGTGTTATAATAGCTGGAAAAAAAATACATGACCCCTGCCTTCTTGGACCTTACAGTTTAAGGGAAAGCAGACATTAATCAAATAGTCACACCAATAAGTGAAAAATCAAAGCTGTGATCAATGCTACAAGGGAAGGGAACTAGTGCTGTGAGAGATGGAAGGGGATGGGAGTTGTGCTGCATTACTCATCTGAAGAAACCCGGTCCATTAGTCCTACACTTACTCAAGATTTGCATTCCAAATTCCCTGACAAACTCAAGTGAAATAAAGATCTTGTCTGAAAAAAAATTGGATGCTTACTTTAGCCTTCTGGTTTTCCTGATTCTAAGAGTACCACAGGTATCGGTCTCTCACGTTTCTTGGGCCATGATGATAAAACGCTGCCATGTGAATGCTCACCCATGGAAACAAAGATTAAATATTAAAGATCAGAAGTAAATACAAATGTTCTGTATAGATCCTTACTTACATATAGTGATAAATAAGAGCAATAGTTTTTGTCTGGTGGGATAATAAAATAGTTTGATTTTGAGTACATTCCTTATAGCAAGTGTTGGTTGGTTTGACTGGACATTTTCTTGTTGTTTTTTTTATTCCCCTTCAGAGTGTGGTGGGGATCTCCAGGGCCCCATGGGAACCTTTATGTCTCCCAACTACCCAAACCCAAATCCTCATGGTCGGGTCTGCATGTGGAGAATCACCGTACCGGAAGGAAGACGGGTCACCCTAACTTTTAACAACCTGAGGCTGGAAGCTCATCCATCCTGCACCAGCGAGCATGTGACAGTAAGTGTCCCGTGCAGTCAGGGATGTGATATTCTATTGTTTAAGAAGTTTATTGGCTCATAAATCATAGTCAGAAAATTGGGCCAGGAGTATTCTCATCGTGCACCTGTATCTCAGACAAATTCTAGAGTTTTAGATAGAACAAAATCACTGTAAACTGCCATACCTGTAAAAGCTGTTTTAAGAAACTAGTAGTTGCCAGCACATACATCAGGGTCATAGGTAGGATAGGTTTTAAGAGCAAATGATTACTACACATGACCAAACTGGGTACACAGAGAAAAGCTAAGCCTGTGGGTAGCACACAGCTGAATGGGATCAGTCACAGAACAAGCCACCATCAAAAGTTGTAAGCAGACGAGTGTTCCTGCATGACGGATGACTGTTTTCCGCCAGAAGTACTGAAGGCTCCCCTGGAAGATCATGGCTGCCCGCTTCCTGTTGCCCAGCTCACATGCTTTCAGATATGCCCTCAGTATTCTTAGCTTCCCTTAGCAAAAGGACACAAATGAGGTCTATGAGTGTGAAAAGCAGCACTGTGAAATGGCAGATCTATATGCATACCTACTGCTGTGACTGCAGATTAATATTAGTATATTTCCCCACCTAACCTGCCCTTTCCTCTGTTTTTCTTATCTCAGTAAATAATAATTCCAAACTTCTGGTTCCATGGGTTGAAAATCTTGATGTCTGCTTTGGAGTCCTTTCTCTCACATCTTATGTTACATCCATGGGCAAGTCCCACTGGCTGTATCTTTAAAAAAGATCCAGAATCTAACTACTTATCGTTTCCACTATTAACGACCACCATCCCCATGCACTTAGATTTATTTCAATAACTTCCAACTGCTCTTCCTACTTTCACCCTTGTCTCCCTGTATTCTCACCACAGCAGCCTTGTGATGGGTGTAAACATAAATCGGATCATGTTTCTCACTCAGTGAAAGTCCTAAATCTTTACAATGGCCCATCGGCCACCCTTTCCTTTTCCTACCCTGGCATCGTATCTCAAACTCCCCTCCTCTTTTGCTCCCTGGAATCCAGCCACACTGGCCTCTTTCAGGGTCCTTGAATGCGCTAAGATGCTCCCACAACCCACTGCACGTGCACTGTTGCCCGTCTAGATGGCTGTCAGGCTCACCCTCTCACTTCACGCAGGTCTCTGCTCAAATGATTGATCCATACGCCTCCCCTAAGTACCCACATTAAGCAGACCCCACCGCGTCCTCTTCCTTTCCCCTCATGATTGTTTTCACAGCACTCCGCACCAGCTGACATTCCACATATGTATTTATTTGCCTGTTTACTGTCTGCTCCCCCCATGTTAGGACATGCACTTAGTTTTGTTCGCTGTTGAATCCCCAGTGCCTGGCACATAAGAGAGACAACAGTTGTTGAATGAGTGAATGGTGGAAGTACCATCATTATCCTTTTAAAAACGAGCCCGTTCTGTTTTCCATTTAATTGTCTCCTGTTGGGTAGTAAGTTTCAAAAATAGAAAACATCTTGTATGTTACTACCATTTTGCATTGCCCTTAAATGATCATAGTGAAGCTTCAAAGTTTGCCAAGTTCTAATATTTGAAGAACTGAATTTTTTTTAATCAGATATTGGAAATTATGGAACACAATGTGTTTTCTTTTATTTGAAAGCCAGGAAATGTTGGACTACACTTGCTTACTTTAAAGGAAGATTTTTCCTGTTATTGAATGAATACATAGAGAAAAGAATGATGTAGGGAAAAATTAACTACTCCCACTATGCCACATTTTGAAGTATTTTCTTTTCTTGGCAATGAACAATATTATATACTTGTAACCATGTGGCCTAAATTCATTTGTATACCAATTTTAATTTATTTTCCTGATTATAAATATAATGGATGCTTATTGACTGAAATTAGAAGAGTTCAGGAAATAAAAAAATATGAAAGTACTTGGAATTCTATGTACATTGTTAATATTTTGATGTATATGCTAATAGTTTTTAAAATTGTATCCATAGTTAATATCATATTGAATGTAATGATTATTAAGACTCTTACCAGCAGAATATTCACATACCCTACAGGAAAGATAAGAAGGGTCATAGTTCTAGAACTCAAATAATTGAAATAAAATTTACAGTAATAACCACAAATTCTGAACCACATCTTCTCATTTCCCCATCTCTGAATCACAGATGCCAGAAGCATCCGCTTTCAACTCTTGTTTTTTAGCTCTTGCTTGTGGAATTTCTGTCATTATTTCAAAATAGTGTTCCTGTTCTGCTACTTGTTTATTTTTCAGTTGTAGACATAATCTATTTACATCCAGCTATGGCAGATGAGGATTTAGCTCTCCACAAACCAGCCCCACCCACCACCACAAATGCACACAGGGATATATACATACTTCACGTACTCCCCCAACTTGCTCCCAAAATACTGTCAAAGGGATTGTTTATGTGTTATGGTTATGTAGACGCCATTCCTAACTCAGCCAGGTAATGTACTGTGGTAGCTTTTGCTTTTGTTTATCCAAGTAATAATAATGTTCTTTTTACATTTTCTTGGCTTTCTATGCATCACTAGTCCTTCCATACACTTTCCACTCCAGGTGTACCTCCCTACCTTATACAATAAAGCATGTCTATCATTTTCATTCATTTTCCTTAGCAATATCCTTCCTTGAGTCTCTGTCCATCAGCTGCAAGCCTGATGCCAGCTCTCATGTTGGGGTTTCTCGTCACCATCAAATTTCTAAGTCTGTTCCTTGCTCCTCTGGGCTGGTTTTATGATATGAGCATTTCCCTTGGTTAATTTCCTCTTTTTGTTGAGACATATGTTCTAGTAGCTTCCTAAAGAAGTGGACATGGGTGATAATGTTTTTGAGAACATGTATACCTAGAATTGTCCTTATTTTACTCCTATTCTTTGAATATATTATATATTTTTAAATATCATATATATTTACATACATATATGAATATCTTAATTATAGTTTTAAAGTATGTTACTTCTTTTGGCATCAATTTCCTTCAAGTTCCTGTTTCCTATTTACATGTATTGATCTCTGCCTTTGATGTTAGAGGTTTCTCTAAATGTCTGATGACCTTTGGCTGTTCATTTATATTTAAGAATGAAGTACCCAATGGAGATCGGATGCTCTGTGTGCATGGCAGGAGCTGTAGACTTTTGGGCATCATGGGGGGTGACAGACAGGGGGACTTGGCCATTTGATTAGTGGAAACTAAAAATGTCAATCTACAGGTCTTTTCTCCTGGGGAGGTTAAAACTCCAACAAAGAAACAGTTTCAGAATGAATTTCTTTTTTGAATCTTTAATATGATATTCACATTTCCTTTTCTTTGAAATACAGTTTTTATAGGTTTAATGTTTGTTTTGTTTCTTCTTCACTCTGCTTCAAACAAAGGGATGAGGCTTGCCCTCTGCTGTCCTTTATTTACTTGAGAACGTGTGTGTGCGCGTGTGTGTGTGTGTGTGTGTGTGTG
>NW_017731733.1:1552405-1583289 GCF_001890085.2 Hipposideros armiger
AGAGAGAGAGAGAGAGAGAGAGAGAGAGAGAGAGAGAGAGAGAAAAGGAGGAGGAGGCGGCAGAAGGAGGAATGGAGGAGGAAGGGAGGAAGGGAGGAAGGAAGGCTTCCTAAGACCTACAGGTTTAAGTGCACTCCTTCTAGACCTGTACCTGACCCTGCTGGCCTGAGCATACAATTCCGCCAAGTCCAGCTGCCTGCCTGACACTCTGTCCTGGTGGAGAAGAGGAAAAGCTATACCATCTATCTATCTATCTATCTATCTATCTATCTATCTATCTATCTATCTATCTATCTATTTATCTATCTATCTATCTATATTTTGTGCACTCCAATGAGCCATGTGCCTGATTATATTCCTGCTTATACCAAGTTTCAGAGATTGTCCTAACCTCATATGCCTCCTTCCGATCTCATCGTTTTCTGGGAGTTGCAGTCACTGGGAGTACAGATGGAAATGGAGGAGGGGCGTGGCAGCAGCACCCCGGTTGCTTCTAAAAGCAGGACTACATGTGGCACATGGGTGCCTGCCCAACTTTCAGTCACTGTGATTCTAAGTTCAGGGCGGACAGTGGGGCAAACAGAAAGGTCATCGATCATGGTTTCCAGCATGTTCCATTAGCCTGTAGTTGCTAAAAAACTCCTTTGATCCTGGCGGTGGCTACACATTCCTGTTTCCAGTATTATTGAAATATTTGTCATCTTCTGTTTCCTCATGCGTTACTTCATAGTCTGGAGTCAGAGGGATGGTTTGAATACCAGTCCTACTATGACTAGCTCTTTGAACTTCAGCACATTGCACAATCTTTCTGAATTTTACTGTCTCCATCTGGAAAACAGCGATAATATCATGTGTCTGCTAGTTCAATAAGGTAGTCCACGTGGGTTATTAGCAGAGCCTGGCATTTTGTTTGCTCTTAGAAAATGATAGGAAATGCTGAGTCTGGTCCTGTGCACCGGAACACACTTTAAACCAGAAGCTCCCACAGAGCTACATTTAATGATCAATTATAGTAAATATCAAAGCCTTACATCTTTCATTATGGATACATCCCCATCCATAGCTCTTAGTGTCATATTCTGAACCATTATTTCTAATTGTGAGCCATTCAAATCCTTTTTAAAAATAGGAATATCAATCATTGTTTAGTTACTGCTGAAAACCAGGCATGCTAAAGCATTCACTTGGTTTTGTACAGAAGCAAAATGATGCTTTGTCAATTATTATAACTATGTGCATAATGAGAGTTATTGTTTAATATTTCTGGGAGTCAACAATACTCCAATCCGTTTTTAAAAGTTCAAATTAATAAAAAATTGAAGCTTGAATCCATTAGTAATTAGAAAAGAGCTATTGATAGTGAGATTGGTTTTTTTAAAAATTACTTTTCAAGGCCTTTGAAAATATGTGAGTCATTACATACTTCAAATTGTCAGACACTGGCATTTAAGCCTTCATTCCAAATATCAAAGGTCCTGGCACCTTGTTAAGAAAAACGTCCCATCAGTGAACCGTTGTGAACTAAGATGTAACCGTATTGGCATATCTACTTTACATTTAGAGCACAGTTACCAGTTGCAAAGAGTACAGCAGTTTTTCATTTGTCACCACATGGCAGGAGGGCATTACTACAATATTTTCATTTAGTGAAGTGACCCTGAGGCCACAAAATGCACTCTGGGTAACATAGTGGTTTGTGGCACTGGGCTAGGAGCCCGAGCCCATATTGTTAAGTAATTCCTTTCAGCACTGAGTTTCCTTACAAGGAAGTATTTCTGGGTTGGGAGCATAACCTCCTAGGACATATTTAGTAAGATGGACTGCGTGTCTAAAGGTTACATTTTTTTCCCAACAGGTACTCAATGGCCTTAGAAGTAACTCACCCCAGCTTGAAAAGCTGTGTAGCAGTGTGAATGGAAGCAATGAGATCAAGTCTTCAGGAAATACAATGGAAGTCATTTATTTCACAGATGGATCCAGGCCATATGGAGGCTTCACTGCTTCCTACACGTCCAGTGAAGATGCAGGTTAATATATATAGGATGTTATAAAGACTTACACATCGCAGATGCTCCCACAGCAATTGCCAATAGCAGCGCCATCTATTTTCACTCCTGTAACCAAAGTTACACCTAGAAACTTCTATGTAAGACAGATATACATAACCAGATAGAAAACCAATGCCAAACAAAACAAATCAAAACAACCTTTGGTTTTGGAGAGAAATTGGCCATTGTAATTAAAACTTTAAAAAATGCTGTTAGAAGCCCTTCTAGCTCGATTCCATGCAATGTTGCCATGATGGTTGGCTTCTCATCCTGTCACCCTCCATCAATTATTTTGTACTGAGAGATCACCTACCGCTCAGAAGGTAACTCATGTCCAGAGAGTAACTACACTAGTTGAAGACAGACATATTTTACACATTTCTAGTGTAAATGAATGAGGAATTCCTATTTCACATAGAGTATTTAAAAATAAAACAAGATATGGCCTTTCTAGTCTAAATATCCTCCTACTTTCTGAATTGGTGTTATTATCTAAGAATTTTTAAATTTAGGAAGAATGAACTCAATAAATATATCTATTTATTCATATATATATATATATATCCTTTATATATATCCTTTAAGTTATTTTATCGATCCAAGGAGTGTCCATTCTCTATTTAAAGGAGAAAATTCATTGGCACTCCAGTTATATGATCTGTTTCATCCATTTAAATTTTGGGTTCAAGCGGAGAATTGCTAATCAGATGCCATTGGAACCACCATTATATTTCAATATTCCTCTAAATTAAATATTAATGAATAGTAGGCTCAAATAGGGAGATGTTGATACACAGCCAAACCAACCCACCTAATCTACGTATACAAGGAAATGAAGTTGTTTATTTTTCATCCTAAACCCACAGAAACTTTTTCCATAGTTTGCATACCTGAGCCAGCCCTGGACCCACAACCTCCACTTCACCTAGAAAAACAAATCAAAGCAGTAAAAATGTGCTGCTGTTATTTTAGCAATGTTTCCTCTTCTGTTTGTGTCTTTGTTATGACATGAATCTGACTACTACTTTCTCTGTTGCCTTTTGTTTTTTTCAGTGTGTGGGGGGCCCCTTACAAATTCCCCTGAAGGAAACTTTACTTCTCCTGGCTATAATGGAGTCAGTAATTACTCAAGAAACCTAAACTGTGAATGGACTCTCAGCAATCCAAATCAGGGAAATTCATCCATTTACATTCATTTTGACGTTTTTCACCTAGAACGTCACCAAGACTGTCAATTTGATGTCCTAGAGTTCCGAGTGGGTAAGTTCAATCAAGGACCACTTCTCTCATTTACAATATTCTTCTTATGCCTGAAGACCACCAGCAGTGAAAGCAGTCAAATTGTTGTAATATATGTACATAAGATCCAAAAAAATGCTGTTCAGACAAAGGCATAATTCTGTTTGTGCCCAGTTGAGGAAAACACGCCCTGTGAATAGTGAAGGAGATGGGTCAGTGTTTAAAGTTAGACCCTGTCTTAATTGTTGTCAGAAGAGATGCTGGTTTGCCTTTGCCCTCTTGCTGAGGTCAGGTGGTCCCTTCAATTATCATCTACTCCTCAAGACTCCTTGCCTCAGAGACCAGAGCATAAAATGGTCAGAATGTCTGTCCATGTTTACTGAACTTTCAGGATTCACAGACGAGGCCGTGGATTTCTACTTAGGCCTTAGCAGGCAAAAAAAAAAAAAAAATTGGAATGCATCAGATAGAGAAGCACATGGAAGCTAATGAAAGAATCATCCCCAGAGCAGTCAAGTTTGTCTTTGATTTCATGATAGAAAAGGACTGAGGTATACTTGGTAAACCATAATTCCCTTAATATTTTTAAAACATCTTCATTCATAGAAGATGAATCCATGTTAGTTTGTTCCTATAGTCAACACATAGGTTATCTATCAAATTGCCCCCATCATTACACTATTTTTTTCCTGGTTATATAAAAAAATGAGGACACACAGTAACATTGTAGATTCTATGCTGTCAAAGGTTCACCAAGTTGCATGTTGTCACAAAATTTAAAGAAAAGGAGGCTGAAAGCAGCAGAAGGTAACATGGTTTGCTGTTGGCAATGCTCTCGGGCAACTAAATGAATCGATGCTGGCTTTGAGAACATAGAGGACAAAATTTTCTAGAAGGAAAATTTGATAAAGTCTGAGATCACAGACCAACTACCACAGCAGGAGAAGCACCTGGGCACTCTGAGGTAGATACATTTAGAGAAGGCTTATGAGGGATATGGAAGTTGTAGTTTGAGAATGTTCTCCACATGTGATTTTAATAAACTCTCACCACTGCCACCCACCTCCGACCATGGCTTATAGAATCCAGCAGAGCAGCTGTATATCAAGTTTCAGTCAGTTAAATGTGAATCTTCTCTCTAGTCCCTCATTTTAGAGACAGTTAAAATACTATGCTTTGTTGACATATAAGATCAGTAATGTTGTCTGACTGAAAGAACAGAGAGCAGATAAGTGTGGGCTCAAATTACTGTGGAAAATAATCTTCGTAAAAATACTCAGTTCCAAATCTGATAGTTCTTGGCCTGAGTACTGAATTTCCCATTTGTTTTAGTTGATTAAATACAGTGAAGAAATCATCAAAATGTTAGGTCTTATCACATTTATCTTGATGATAAATTTTTTCCCTGTGGTATTATATTTCTTACTCCCTGAAAAAAGAGACACATTCAAAAGCTTTTTTAAAAAATGTGTTTTATCTCTGTTTAGATATGCTAAAATAATTATGAAAATACAAATTGGAACAAAAGGGCACCTACAATAGAGAAAGAGGCCCAGACCAAAAAAAAAAAAGAGCATTTTTTTTAACTTATTTTTTACCCTGTTGGGGGGCTTCTTTGTTTTGTGGTTGACAAAGATGGAGAGGAAATTTGTGAAATGTCTGCTATTAAAGCAGAATTTAAATGTATGTCAATGAATAACTTGAAATGCTTTTTATTACTGATTCCTATTGAATTCATTGACTATATTTCTCAAAAGCTATATAAATAATGACACTCAGTATCAGTGTGTTATTTTGTTCAGGTAATGCTGATGGGCCTCTGATATGGAGATTGTGTGGACCTTCAACCCCTAGGATGCCATTGGTTATTCCTTATTCTCAGGTATGGATACACTTTGTCACCAACGAACGTGTAGAACATATTGGATTCCATGCAGAGTATTCCTTTACAGGTAAGACTTATGATTAAGCTCAAACTCTGGCAATAAAATAATAGATAAAATGTCATAATGTTTTTCATGAAGATTGCACATATATTTTGTTAGATTTATTTTTAAGTAGCTATTGGTTTTGCTGCTGATGTCAATAAGACATTTTAAATTGCATTCTCTGATTGGTTTTTGCTGATACCTAGGAATTTAAGGTTTTTTTTATTGATATTTAGTCCAGAGATCTTGCTATAGTCTCATTAGTGTTAGTATTTTGTCAATAGATTGTCTTTGGTTTTTCTTTTTAAACAGCCATATCTTCTGCAAATGATAGTGCTTTTTTTTCTTTTTCTTATCTCACTAGCTAAGCCACCAGTATAATGTCGAATAAAAGGGATGATAGCATCTTGTTTCTGACCTTAATGTGAATGCCTATTACATTTCATTGTTAAATACATTGGTTGCTGTTAGATTTTCAATAAATACTCCTTATCAGATTAAAGGATGTCCCTTAAATTCTTAGTGTACAAAATGTTTTTTCCTGGAAAATTTTATCAAATAATTTTTCTGTATCTATTGAGATGATCTTATTTTTTCCTCCTTTAATATGTTAATGTGATAAATTATATTGAAAGATTTTCTTCTTGTTCAACCAGTCTTTAATTTCCAGGATAACCTCTACTTGGTCATGATGTATGTATGTTTTGAACAAATTACTGAATATTATTTGATAACATTTTGTGTCAGATTTACATCTGTGACATTCCATTTGTGCCTAAAATTTAGCCCGAGACAGGCAGCGCTACTCTTCGCTGCTTCTCTGGGCTGTTGAAGTTTTTCTAGCCCCTTATTACTAGCATGGCAGTCCTAGATTCCTGACATCATGAAAAAGTCTCAATTTCAGCCCTGCCTTTTGTGGGAGGTCCAAGGCCATATATGCTCTTTCTGTCTGGTTCATCCAAACCTTAGACCCCAACCCCTGGGGCCCACATCTTTGTTCTATTTCCTCTCAGACTAACATACTTTCAGTCTGAGATTACCCCTCAGAATTTGAGTATACTTATTGAGTATACTTATTTGTTGATTTGGGAGTTCTTTTTTTCATTCAGTTTGGCTATGAATCAAAATATGTTTGGGTTATAGTTTTATCTAAGATTTTTTTGTGTTATAATCAAATGGTTGCTCGGGAGGCGTGAGATTGATTATCTAAGTCAATCAAGCATCTTGCCAGTTGATTTTTTTTTTAATTTGACGAAAAAAAAAAAAAGGAATGAGACTTAAGGAAGTAATATTATTTGTGTGAAACATCATACCATACTATGCTTTAGATGTGTATCTGTTTCTCAACTTGACAGCTGACTACACACATATATACTTATTATCAAGTGACATAGTGTTTAGTTATGGTACTGATCATATTCTTCAAGCTTATATTTATTTTCACTGGCCTGGGTTTTTCAAGAAAGGCAATGTTATTTATTTTGTCCCTAGTGTATTTACTCTCAGTTATACAGTTATAATTATTCTCCACTTATAGTAGAATATCTTCCTTCTCATTTGTACTAAACTTGAGCCTGTTTTTACTATGTGATTCTGTGTATGGGATTCTCTTTATTTCTAATCTCCCACCCAGTTTTACTTTGCTTTGATCCAATGTCATCTATTTATTCATTTATTGTATTATTGAAGTCATAAAACAGGACAGCTGTAAGTACTACATACTTCGACTTGGCAGGGTTCCCCCCCTCCCCCCAACTTATCTTATTTGGAAGCTTCCAAATCTGCTTTCAGGCTGCGGTGGAATACAGATGGGTGAGAGTGGAGTGATCACAAGCCCCAACTATCCAGCCTCGTATGACAGCTTGACCCACTGTGCTTGGCTGCTGGAAGCGCCACCAGGCCACACTATCACTGTGAGTTCTGATGACTGAGTAACATACTTTCGAGACTATAGAACTACAATATCACGTCCTGTGTAGGAACAGAATTCTTTACATTAGCAAGTATTAGGCTTTGATCTTGTGACTAGATCATTTCCTCCCTAAAATTTCCTCATTAGAATACATATATTGACATATATAAGTTTACAATTAATGAAGAATATAATGACATATATAAGTTTACAATTAATGAAGAATGCCCTTTCTTTTTCAAGCATAGGAGAAGCTATGTAAAGAAGGTAATTTCCCATCCAGAAGAAATGTGTATGCATGTTCTTGATATGAGTTGCCATCCCAGCTCAGGGGACTGTGGAAGTCCCCTGAATGACTTCCGTTTGGAGAGAAATATCCCCTTTCACCATTTCCTGGAAGGAACTTCAATAAGAACAAAGATAGGAGGGCAGGGGAGAATGAAATAGGAGACATAAATACAAAATCATATAAATTAAAACAAAATAAAAGCTGTTTGTGAGGATCTCATCTAACTTTAGATAGATAAGCTCACTTACATCTCGGAGTGCCTCATTACTTCTTTTTTCTCCCGCAGCTTACGTTTAATGACTTTGACATTGAAGACCATGCAACCTGTTCTTGGGACTCTGTCACTGTCAGAAATGGTGGCTCCCCTGGTTCACCCATAATAGGACAATACTGTGGAAGGTCAAACCCCAGGCCGATACAGTCTGGTTCTAACCAGCTGGTGGTGATTTTTAACTCGGACCATGATGTGCAAAATGGTGGCTTTTATGCTACATGGAGCACACAAACTTTAGGTAAAAGAAACATTCTCTACACTTATTCTCTTTTTTTCATTGAGGTATTCTTAAAATGTATTAACTAATTCAACAGGTGTGCATTTTGTATCCACTCTCTTGTCAGACTCAATTATAATGTTTCCATGTGTCACCTGATATCGCAACCCTGTAAGAAAGACACATTATGGGTACATGTGTTCTCCATTTTGTGTAGGCAGAAGCTTAGGGATACCTGGGTTGATATTTTTCCCAGGTCATGTCGCTAATAATGGTATAGCTAATAATCAGTAGAGTCAGGATTTGAATAAAGACAGTGGAGCCCAGAAACTTTAATCAGAACACATCACCCTGCTGCCTCCATAGGCAAAAAGGCAAGGGACAACCAGGGAACAACAAGAAAAGATGTGTTGGAATCATAAGTGATTTGACATATTCAGAGCATGGAGGCTGACAGCTGAGCTGTGAGCTGAGGGTAGGAAGAGAAGCGGTCCACATCGTGAAGAGCTTTGGCTTCCATATTGTCCCTTAGGCAACTGGGAGCCACTGAAAAGTGTTGAGCAGCAAAGCAACAAGATAAGATGTGTGATGTAAAATGAATGCTTTGCCTGGAGTATGGGGCAAATTATCGTAGATTTGATTTCAGAAGACAGCTTTTATGCATATAAAGTATAAACTTCATGGAAATTCCAAGAAAATATAAGAACTTGCATCTGATACTTGAGTCAGGATTTCTTTAATGCCTTGCAATGTCACCCATACAAGGCAATTCTAGTAGAGTCAAAGTTATTCTGAAGATTGTTATGGAATGAGTCAAACTTTCCCTCATCAAACTACTGACTGCTGTTGAAGTCAGAGGGATGTTTTAGGTGAACCACTGGTTTTCCAAGGGTTTAAAAGCAAAAGATATAGGGAATGCTCCTTAATTTGACTTCGTTTTTGTCTTGAGTTTGTACTTTTTTCTTTTGTCATGTCTTAAATACGTATTTCAATTGTATAAAATAATTCTAGATTTTTCTTTATGTCAATCCATGTAATTTATTTTCATCCATCCATGTTTAATATAAATGAACCAGGGTGCTTAGTGGAAGAATTTTCCTCTCTTCAAAAGCATTTTCCCTAGTCCTGTCTTGTATGTCAGAATAAAATTACAAATGAGTATAGACTTGTGTTCTTGTGTGTTGCTGGTAAGAAAATACAGAATTTGGGATTGCTGGGCCACAAATATTGTAGAGCCTCTAGGGGAGTGAAACGTATTGTTTGAAGACAGAATAGCAGCCTCTTTGTGACGGGTTTTAGTGTTCCCAGGTGAGCTCATACAGGTGTAACAAAACAGTAACAGCGGAAGCTTCTTGTGGATTCCGTGCACCTTACATATATGGAGAGTTCTTGTGGTAAACGTGCTCCGAAGAGCAGTGATTCATGTGTGAGGAAAGATGAACAGAAATCTCACATTTAGAAATGTGTCTCCTTGAGAAGTCTTAGGTTACCAGAATTGTTGCTTTCCTTGCGAATTAAGGACTTTTTTTCATGATGATTTTTAAGGTTGTGGTGGAATACTTCACTCAGATAACGGTACAATCCGATCCCCTCACTGGCCGCAGAATTTCCCCGAGAACAGCCAGTGTTCCTGGACGGTCATTACGCACGGAAGTAATCACTTGGAGATCACCTTTGACCGCAACTTCCTCATCCCCAGTGGGGACGGACAGTGCCAGGGCAGCTTTGTGAAGGTCAGTGGGCTTGTTTATTTAATCAGAGGCGAACTGCTTTTGGCAACGTAAATGTTTACACTAGAAATGACTCATTGCGTCTCAAAGTAAAAAAAGGACAATTTTGCTGCTTGGATTTCTTGAATAAAAAAAAGAAATAAAAGAAAAACCTCAACTATTCGGGGTTACGATCTGAACCACAACACACATTGCCATGTAACTTCATTTGCTGATACATAGGCAAAGTAGCCTAATGAAGGAGATGGTTTTCTGGCCTTCTTAAATTCTCATGAGCATTGGTGGTTCTTCCTTTCTGTAGAAACTAAAGAGAGAAGACCAGATTTTTTTTTCTTCCTTCCTTCTTTCCTTCCTTCCTTCCTTCCTCTCTTTCTCTCTCTCCCCCTTCCTCTCTCCCTCCCTCTGTTGTTCCTTTCTCCCTCCCTCCATCTCATAGATCCTCTGGGACAAAATGAATGTAAGGCACCATTAAAAGCAACATTTGAAGTGTGCTGTAAAATGTAAAGAAGGCTAGAGAAATGGCTAGTGCAGCCTTCACCTTGGCCTTCAGAGCCCACATGCTGAAAAGACCACGAGAGACCCATGTAAAATGATGGCAGCGGGGCAGTCCGTTACATTCTTTTTCTCAAAAGTTACAAATACTGCTCACGCAGCACTGGCCTCCCATTTCATGGACTTACGAGCACGATGGCTGTGTTGTAAATTCATCCCATCTGTGCTCATTTTCACCTCATGTTTTATCTCTAAGAGGCTACCCCTTCCCATGGAAAGAATACCAGCCTTCAGTTCACGACTGGGCTCCAGTCGTGTTGCTTGCATTTGCCACCTACCTGCTCCTCTGTGAGCTCATTGAACATTTGGACTTTAAATTACTGAACCATAAAATAAAGAGAACAGTTCCTACTTTGGTGGGATTGTTTTAAGCATTAGAGGTAATCTGATATAATAACATAGTGTTCAGTACTGGGAATATGAAACCACCTGAATGAATAAAAGTGGCTTTTATTGTCCATGTTATCACTGTTTTACATCATCTCTCAAATTATGTTTTAGAACTAATTGATCTGTGCTTACCGTTTAGATAAACACCCCATACGTATATAAAATATGTGTATAATAAAACACATTTAACATACACTTTTGCTAATTGCTTTTTTCATAAAACAAATGAACCTCTCCCCCCCGCCCCCCATGGACTGAGTCAACATCCAATGTATAGATGTAACTAAAGCTTTGCAAGTTCTTCAGTTATAAGAATGGAATCTGAAAAATTACTTCAGCCTGTTTTTCCTGTGGATCGAACAAGAGTCCCTCTGACATCAGGCAAAGTCAACACGACTGGCAGGTGGGGGTCAGATCAGAGTCCCGCCCATGCTCAGTGGCCTGGGGAAGCGCTCTTGTCCCTGCTGGCCCGAGATCCCATTTCTGACAAGAGATCCTAAAGTCGGTGGGCAGAACCAACAAGAGGGACCAGCTACAGCCAACTTAAACCTCGCACCCTGTATAAAACTTAACTCAAAATAGACCATAGACCAAAATGTAAAATGTATAGCTATAAACTTTTAGGGGGAAAAATATTTCTGTTTTCCTTAGGACAGAGTAATAGATGAAAAGTCCTTAGACTAAACATCAAAAGAATGATCCATAAAAGGAAAAATGAATACATTTCATTTCATCAAAATGAAAAATCTTTTGTTCTGTGGACACCTCTGTGAAGAGGTTTGAAAGACAAGCGACAGACTGGGCAAAAACGATTTACAAACCATGTATCTGACCACAGACTGCTGTCTAGAATATATACACAACTCTCAAACCCAACAGGAAAAACACAAAGAATCCAAGCAGAATATGGGCAAAAGATATGAAGATCATTCACCAAAGAGCGTATATGGATGGTAAATAAACATATGAAAAGATGTTCAACATCACTAGCCGTTAGGGGAAATGAGAATAAAACCACAATCATATATTGCTATACACCTATCAGAATAGCTTAAGTTAAAAATGGTAACAAACTCCAAAGCCTGGCAAGGATGTAGAAAGCTGTTATCACTTATCTGTTGCTAGTGAGAATGTAAAGTGGTCGAGCCACTCTGAAAAATAGTTGGGCAGTTGCTTATACAGCTAACTATGCACTTACCATAAGATCCAACAATTGCACTGTGGGGCATTTATCCCAGAGTAATGCAGATATGTCTACACAAAAACCTGTATATTAATGTTTATAGCTGCTTTATTGGTAATGTCCCCAAACTGGAATCAGTGCAAATGTCTTTCAACAGGTGAATGCTTAAATGAGCTCTAGTGCATACAAACCACACAATACAACTCCTCCATAAAAACGGATTATTGACAGATGTACAGTTTGGACAAATCACCAGGGAGTTTTGCCAAGTGAAAAAAAAAATGCCCAAAAGGTTGCATAATCTGTTGTTTCATTTATATAACATTTTTTAAATGACAGTATTTTAAAAGGACAGACAACCAGAGGTCAGAGAGCCAGGGATGCAGATGGCAATTGTGTGGTTACAAAAAGTCTCCTCTAAAGATCCTTTTAGTGTTGGAACTGGTCAGTATGTTGAATATGGTGGCTTTTCACTTGTAAATAAGTGAATACATGCACACTCATGAGTACAAGTAAAAGTGGGGAATTGAGCAAGACTACTGGATTGTATCGATCTCGGTATCCCAGTTATAATATTGTACTATAGTTTTGCAAGATACCTTTGTTGGGGGAAACTGGGAAATGTGTTCGGGACTTCTCTACATTACATCTTACAACCAACCGCATGTGAATCTGCGGTTCTCTCAAACATTTATTTTTTTAAAATTACTTGAATGATAAAATGTCATATGAAGCCAGGCTGAATTATACAAAATCTTAAGAGAAGTCAGAAAGTTTTTGACCTGATGACAATTTTGTACCAATTTGTAGACCCCATGTAGTTCTATGAGTCCTGGGTCATATAGCCAATGACATGAGTTCTTGACTGACAAGGCATCAATGAATACTTAATAACTCTATCATTCTTATCATTACAACACTTAACATTCTTGGGCCAAAAGGTGCAGCAGCCAGATCCATAATTAATGGCTTCAGAAACGTATAAACCAGCGGTTCTCAACCTGTGGGTCGCGACCCCTTTGGGGGTTGAACGACCCTTTCACAGGGGTCGCCGGGTACTCGTATGTGGGCGTATCTGCATGTGGGCGTATCTGCATGTGGGCGTATCTGCATGTGGGCCTGGAGACGGATAGAGGAGCGGTGTCTCGGTTCCTAAGACCATCGAAAATATGTGTTTTCAGATGGTCTTAGGTGACCCCTGTGAAAGGTTGAGAACCGCTGGTATAAACACTTGAGGATTCTTAAAGTTCTTTATTAAAAAACTTGGGATTCCTTATTAAAAGTTTTTCGTTGTTCTTATAATTTTGCCTTTTGGTAATGTTTGCAAAAATAGTCTATGCAATATCAGTAAATCATGTTTATCATTTTACAAGATGTTGGTAGAAAACGTCTGTGTTCTGTTTTGCTGGATAGTTAAGGGGGGAAAAATACAGGGAGTATTAGAGAAAATTGGTAGTGTGCATTTCTTTCCTGACACATTTTTTACCTTAGATATTGGTAGAATATCTGTGTTTTTTATCTCAGTAGCTCCAGTGCCAGGCACCTCCTATATCTAATGAGTGGAAGTATAATTTGAATTTAATAAGATGACTAACAGCTGCTTGCCAGTGTTTGACAGTCCATTGAAATGATACGGCTTTACAGAACTGAGAAATATTAAATCAGTGCTATGAAACCAGTGCTATTTCACACCCCTTCCTATGGACAGATTTGCCAATAGGAATGTTTTTAATGGCTTGATGTTTTATTGCTTTGTTTGAGAAATATCCCTGAAGGTGATAATGTTCAAATGAGTAATTTTTTAGAATGTGAAGAAACTGTTGAGTAGTCAAAGAAGATTAATGCAAACCCAATTACTTCCTTGCCCTCTTGGGCTGGATAATTAATTATTAGTTAAGGAAGGGCATCTTGTTTTGTGCACCATTGGAGGTATAGCAGTATCTCTGGCCCCTGCTCACCACATGCCAGCCCCACACCAAATGTGACCACCAAAAATGCCTCCAGACATCGCTACATGTCTCCTGTGGAGGGCAAAATTGCTCTCATTTGAAGCTCACTCAACTAGGGGAATCCGCTCTGGTTAAACACGTTTAATAGCCTTTCCCCCAATAATGTGTATTCATTACCTAATATCAATATTTTCCTTAAGTGAATCAACATTTTAGATCCCATGATCTCTAGCCTGAACTGCTGCCAAACCCTCCTGGCTAATCTCCCAGCATCCTTTCCTTTCCTCCTGCTTTTCACATTGTCATGTTTTCCGAAAACCAAGCATCATTGAACCTTAGGCTTCCCAGGGGTTCCTTGCCATTTTCAGACAGCAGCCCAGATCTCTAACGTGCCCTGGATGGCCTGCGGGTCTCTGCAGTCACCCCTCACACCTTACTCAGTTTCTCTGTTCTTGGAACGAGACGTTCCCCTTCCTGCCACGGGGCTCCTTAGGCAGGCTCACCACTCCAAGGCAGGTAAAGCCCCGTGTTAGAAACTCGACAGCTCCATTACAGCACCTTTCAAGGTTGGAAGTTTGCATTTCAATCTCTGATTCTCCAATTCATGTTCTTCACTAGTCTGGTTAGGGTTTGCCTTGATTTGGAATTTTGATGCTCACAATGTACTCCTTAGCAACTATGTTTCAAATGAAAATATTGGTTATATCTTTTAAAGTGGCCACACCAATGAACTGTCAGACCAGGCCCATCTGGGAGTTGCCCAGCCAGGCTTTAGTGCAGCGGTTCTCAACCTTCCTAATGCCGTGACCCCTTAATACAGCTCCTCATGTTGTGGTGACCCCCAGCCATAAAATTATTTTCGTTGCTACTCTATAACTGTAATTTTGCTACTGTTATGAATCGTAATGTAAATATCTTTTTGTTTTCCTATGGTCTTAGGCGACCCCTGTGCAAGGGTCATTCGACCCCCAAAGGGGTCACGACCCACAGGTTGAGAACCGCTGCTTAGTGAGTTATTGCACTAGTGATGCATCCCATCCTTGCTGCCACATGAACCTTAATATTCAACATGGCCTTCTCCAATTTATTCCAACTTAGGCCATTTACACATATACTTGGAATTCATGCCTACTTTCTTCATGCTCCACGAAGATATTAATTTCCATATGCTTCTTGCTTTAGTAATATTTTCTACTTGCAACCCACAACTTGCCATCCACTCAGGACAATTGGTAAGCCCCACAGTACCAGTACCACACATGGCTGTTCTCTCTCTCTCTCTCTCTCTCTCTCTCTCTCTCTCTCTCTCTCTCTCTCTCTCAGCACTTAGCAAGCTCAACTACATCAGGTCAACTAGGAGAAGATAAGAGGAAACTGGGTAGTGATTGCTTTTGTTTTTAAATTACACATAGCTACATAAAAATAAACTTAAAAATATTATTCTTAAAAGATAATATTGCAGATTTGCATGTATTATGTTTACTATTATGTTTAGGTCTGTGTACACCTGAGTCCCATTATTCTGCAGCCTAAGCATATTGACAGGGGCAAACCTTGAGCATTAGGTCATGTTTGTGTCTGTCCTAGGTGTGGGCAGGAACTGAGGAGGCGGACAAAGCCCTGTTAGCCACAGGCTGTGGGAACGTGGCTCCTGGTGCCATCACCACACCAAGAAACGCGTTCACCGCCGTGTTCCAGTCTCAGGACGCCCCCGCTCAGGGCTTCTCTGCATCCTTTGTAAGCCGTAAGTAGCACTAAAAAACAACTTAGACATCCTTGAATGGGTGTGGCTGCCACAGATGGGCTTGGGGAAGAGCGGGGCTGCACCGGGGTTGGCCAGGACTGGGGACCCAAGGGGCAGAGCATGGGTGGGTCACCTAATCCTGAGAGTATGTCCTTCCTTTAAAAAGTTCCATTCAACTGGATCAATTGAGAAATTATGTAAAAGGCCTGAGTACCACTAGGATATCTAAAAATAACCCTAAAATCTGGAGTGGGCAGGAATTTGGCAGGAGGCCAGTAATTAGTAAACCACCGGGTACCTGGCCTGTAGCACATTGACTACCTGAACCAAAATCACCTGGAGCTTTAAAAACATGCTGATTCTCGGGCCACCCAATCATCTGAATTCAGAATTTCCATGGGTGAGGTCTGGTCTGTTTTCACTCTCACCCAGATGGTCCTGGTGGCCAAAACTTTGGGAGCCACTTTCGTCAGAATTCTCCCTTCTCATTACTACTCACCAGTTTGGTTAGTGAGAAATGGTGCAGTTTTTAAGCCTGAGAAGCAATGGTGTGTGCCTGTTGGCTGAATTGAATCCAGTAGCTACTAACTACAAATCACTGTTTAGGAAAAAATTTGGTGAAAGGAATTAGAGGAAATAATGCAGTGAACTGATATCTGAGACATGAATAGAAGAATGACAGTAGTATAAAGGAAGTAATGAAAGACAGCCCCAGACCTAGCTTTAGGCCTTCACTTGGTTCTGTGTGTGTGTGTGTGTGTGTGTGTGTGTGTGTGTGTGTGTGTGTGTGTGTGTGTGCTTTAATATCAGTTTAAAAGGATACTGATATTTTCATATATCGTAGATCAGTGAGGGATGTGGATTAGCTAGTTAGTGGTTATATGGAAACAAATGTCATGTTAGTGGTAAAAATATAGTTCTATTTCTGACATCAGGGAATCGTGAAAATTTGATAAGAGTTGGGATTAGTATATTCAACCATTTTTTTAAAAAGTAGGTATTGTTTCTATGGTCAGATTACAATGGTAATGGAAATAATATAGTTTTCTAATAATATAATAAGCTTTTTAAAACCATTATAGAAGTCCCGCTAATATTCCTTGTAATACTGGTTTGGTGGTGATGAACTCCTTTAGCGTTTTCTTGTCTGGGAAGCTCTTTATCTGTCCTTCGATTCTAAATGATAGCCTTGCTGGGTAGAGTAGTCTTGGTTGTAGGTCCTAGTTTTTTATCACTTTCAGTATTTTGTGCCAATTCCTTCTGGCCTGCAAAGTTTCTGTTGGTATACCTGAAATTGATATAAATAATTTTGATTTATTATCAATATTATTGAAAAATTAAAAGGGTAAAGGTGGGCCGGCTGAGTGGCTCATTAGTTAAGAGTTAGTTTGGGAGTGCGAGCTCTGAGCATCAGGGCTGCCAGTTCGGATCCCGCATGGGCCAGTGACACTGCGCCCTCTACAGCTAAGATGGTGAACAACAGCTTGACCTGGAGCTGGGCTGCCATGAGTCGCTGGCGATGGCATAGGCTGCAGTGGGGCTGCAGTGGGCTGCCATGAGCTACTGTGAGTGGCCGGCAGCCAGCGTGAGCTGCCAAGAGCCGCCGTGAGCAGCCATCCAATGGTGGGTGACTGATCTGCCTCCGCTGGGAAGAGTGCAAATACCAACATGGGCCAGTGAAGTGACGTCCTCCACAACTAGACTGAAGAACAAAAGGACAGCAACTTGTCTGTTCCCCTTTCCCGATTCCCCAATGCTGTTCCTTCCCCCAATTCCCCAATAAAAAATCTTAAAAAAAAAGGGTAAAGGGGAAGAGAAACAAGAGGTTCAAATTTCTAGGTATAAAACAAAGAAGTCATGGGGATATAATGTGCAGCTCAAGGAATACAGTCAATAATATTGTGATAGCATAGTATGGTGTCAGATGGTTGCTGGACTTATCATGGTGATCACTTCTTTAGTATATAAATGTTGAACAACTATGATGTACACCTGAAACTAATATAATATTCTATGTTAGTTACATTTTTAAAAAAAATCTTTAAAGAAAACATAGATATACCAATCAAGTACAAATCACTTTTCACTAGTTTTATTTATCTATATGAGCCATATTAAATCTTTGCTATATTATCCTTTAATATCTTAAAATTAAGTGATTTACAGTCAATTTGTGGTAAGTTTTCTATTACTTAGCTCAAAACCCTATAGCATTTAAAAAATATTATCATATGTTATCATATAATGTTATCATTTTATATTTTTTATCATTTTTTTAAATTAAAGTTTATTATGGTGACAATGGTTAGTCAAGTTACATGGGTTTCAGGTGTACAATTCTGTAACATATCATCTATATATCACATTATGTGTTCACCACCCAGAGTCAATTCTTCCATCACCATATTTTTGACCCCATTTATATTTGTTTATTTTTAAATGAGAGCTCTATTCTTTTAGTTATTGTTTCTTCCATTTGGAGTACCTCAGGAATTATGTATATGGAATTTAGGAAATTTGAATTTTTCCCTCACTGATAAAAAGATGCTGTATGTGAGAGCAAATGTTGTGATAATGCCTTTTTCTTCCTGCATAGGATGTGGAGGTAATTTCAGTAAGCCTTCAGGTTACATCATTTCTCCAAACTACCCAAAGCAATATGACAACAACATGAATTGCACCTACGTCATAGAGGCTAATCCTCTGTCCGTGGTCCTCTTGACATTTGTGTCTTTCCATTTGGAAGGTAAGTTTATCCTTATGTAAATCACAATTGATTCTTAATAAATGCATGAGGGATAAGTAGAGGCAGAGAGAGTCTAAAATCACTATTTGAAGACAATATTTAAAATGTTGCAGAGTATATTTGATGTAAACTTGATTAAAATTCCATCCAATGTTTTAAGAACACTTGTACCACACAAAAATAATCTAAGAACTTTAAGAACACAAGCATCATGTAAATAGCTTAAGGAAAATAAGTCTGAAGTGTATTACATGTTGATAATAGTTTTTAATTTATTCATTTGCATGTTTACTCTCTACGCATACATGCGTATACACACACCCACATGCCTGCCACACTGTAAACTAGTTGTTGAATCAAAGTAGGTGCTCAATAAATGTTGAATGAGTGAATGAATTAATAAAATTAATGAATATCTGCACCCTACTTTTATTAAGTATTGCCATGGGACATGCTTTCATCTCCTTTCTCTTTTTATCTTCATCAATTCCATAGGGATTGTGAAATCCCTAACCAGAAGTGCCACTTTGGGTTCATTCCAGCTCTAGGGGATGGGCTGTTGGCTAAGGGAACAGTAGAGCTTCTGATTGGGCTGGTCTGTGACTACAATAGACATAATTTAGTGTTTAATGAATGCTACGATACCGCAGGAAAAAGATCCCGTCAAATAGATGGGTATTTTCAACCATTCAGTCACATTAATATATTCTACAAATTAATTTTCCTTTCCAAATTACAATGAATCTGAAAATTTGGCACGTTACCTCTGTCTAATTAACATTTCTTTCTGTTTGGGTTAGTCTACTGTGGCAGTGAGAAGTTACATTTAGCAAAATATCTGACAGTATTCAGTATCCGGGAAATTTATGTTGCATCAAAATAGAGCGGCCATGTCAGTACTCATACACACATACACTGATAAGTTATACAAAGTCTCTCTCACTTCGTCCTTTTTCTGTGATCTCCTTTTCTTATATCTCTATAAGTTGTGGTTTGGGGCACATGTGTTTGCTAGAAAATGGCAAGTATGAATTGATGTATGTCACTGTAAAAATGGAACATGAGGTAAAATACAATCTTCTCAGCATTTGATAGCACAAAATCCCAGTAATATAAGAAGACGTTCATGATATATAAAGTATCAGGGGAAGGTAAAACAGTGTATGTTAAGACGATCCAATTTTCACTTTAAAGTAACATGCGTGTGAAAAAAATCCATAGTGCTCTTAAGCAGTACTTGCAGAGTTGTTACCACTGTACCATAGATTGTGATATTGATTTTCTTCTTTATAACTTTCCTATGATTTTTAAATTCAAGGGAAAGTTGTTTTAATAACAGGGGAAAATGTGTGGCTTGGATTGTGCATTTGTATGGGAATTTATTCTCATTAAATTACATAAACACAAGAATGTCATATGCCAATATCATTTAGGGTGAAAAAGGGGATGCTGGTAGATATACTACATAACACAGCCACAAAAAGCACTGCTATTACCAATGGTATATGTATTATTACAAGGGAACCTATATGACCCCAAACAGTAGCTCCCTGAGTTTCTCTGACTAGGTGGATAAAGGAACACACACACTCCAGAATACCTCACATGGGTGTGGTGGGAGAGAGCGCAGCCTTTCAGGATGGGTTCCAGTGCCAGGCTGGCCACTTACCAGTCACGAGACTTTGTGTAAATGACTGCATCTTTCTTTCTGATAATCACTTTCATTTTTTAAAAATATAAAATAGTAGTTATGAAAGTCAGATAATGCCTATAGAATCATATCTTGTGAACCGGAATTCATCAGAGTGGCCATTGTTTTGTTATGTTTTTCTGCCACCGGTGAGTCAGGATCTCCAGGTACACCCTTACAGAAGGCCCCAGAGAGCGGATATTTGGTTTCGTAATATAAAGTGATTTCTGCTTCTACTAATGAATTTGCGAATCATCACCCAGTTGGAAAGACTGATTTTTTAATACCATAATATCTTTATGATAATGCCTTGTGACATTTCCCAGATTACAAGTTGTCAGCATTTTCAAACTGCTAAGTGAGTCATTTCGGGCTATAGATTCATTGAATTATGATGAGTCCCCAAAAAGGGCAACATTAATCAAGTTTATTTTATAATTAGATTCTTATCACTGATCATATCAATGCTGACATTCATTGAATACTATCAACATGCTAAAGATTCATTAGCTACAGTAAAAGCAAACGTCTACCCCTTCTAAAGTGAGCCCGAGGGACTCATATTATGCATCCCTTATGATAAACATATTATGGAACATATTATGATAAAACTGAGAACTGATCTCAAGAAAAATCATAGCATTTTTTTTTTCAGGAGCATTGACCTTTCTAGCTGCTCTAGGCCATAGGAACTCTTTAGGAGAGATTATGTCCAAATGACTAAGCATTCCTGACCCCAGCGCACTGGCAGAGCCAGCATTGACCTAGGTGAAGAGGAAGGTTCTAAAGCTGTGTGTTTGGTGGGCTATTAGCACAAAAAGTAGATTTGGCAAGAAAAAGATGGGCTACCCCAGGCTACACAATCCTACAAGGAAGCAATTATCCATACATTGTGTTTGCCAAGCACTGACAACTGGTTAGACAAGACTTACTCTTCAGGCAAGGATATGATTATTCAACTACCCACTGGTACTTTCCCAACAGGGAGGTTACCAAGGTTCAGGGACCTACTTTCCACTACAGTTACATTACTCTAAAAGTGTGTGATGATATTTTATGTTGACCTAAGTTTCTCTTTCTCATTATTACATGGACTATTAGTGCTAGTCTTCCTATAAACTGCAGACTTCTCTTATCTTCTATATAATCACGACTTTAGTAAAAAAAATTCCAGTGCAATCAATTAAAAGTCATGCAAGAAATTTTCATTTGAGCATTTACAAGACAACTTTTTTTTTTCCTGAATGTAATTTCAAGACTAAAATGGCTGTTGATATTCTTAATGGTGTCTTCAAAAATTGTAAAGTAAGTTAGGGAATTCACAAATTCAAAAGTTCGCATTCTTCCCCCCCATTTAATCTAAGTTTTTTTTTTTAAGTGGCATTACTCAACTGCTTAGCATTTCTTCTTTTTGATTTCTCAATTGTTTCGAAAGAAACAGAATGTAGGCACATTTCATAATTCATTGTTTTAGAAGCATTGGGCAATGGTTCTTATGAAATAGTTCTTATTGATAGTTTATTCAAGTTGACTGAGCACTAGAGGAGACACTTTAGTTACATGAGATCCTTTGCTTGCCTATGTTATAAGACTTTGGCCTGCCCACTCCATGGAGCTTAGTTTTATATTCCCACATGCTTCCTGTTCCTGCTCAATCATGTCTTCCGTTGAGATTACCACTCTCCAAGCTACTTGGAGCAAAGTTAATTAGACAGACAACAGACCTCACTCATTGCTGCTCCCTAATTCACCTGCCTCTCCCTACTGAAAAAATTTTATCTTATCTACCATGTTAAAATATTCCAACCGAAAGAATTTTTCCCTATCTCTTCCTCTTTGGCATCTATCTCTGCCTCTATCTATGACTCTCAGGGAAAAATTGCAGTATGAATCTCAATAACACAAGTTTCTATGATTTGCTGAATTATTCATCCTTGGTTTCCTTTCTATTTTCTCCAAGTTCTTGGAATCATGATGGAAATCAGAATTGAACAATTGCTCTATGATAAAGCCCAATATGATAAAATTGTACTTCAGTACATTAAAGACAGCATTACTCATTTCAAACAAATGCGTTTTAAAGTTTTTTAGAAGGATGGAAAGTACTCATTGAAACATAATGGAGGATCGCTTTACACTTCAGAGATTTCAGTAGTAAATATACATGAAATCATTTACTGAAGATAGAATTAAGAATAACTGTAGCTCCTTGTCCCATAACATGGGCCATAGTCCAAGAAAAAGTATTTTTCAATTTCAGGGTCTTCTCTTCCTGATAAGTTCTTTATGTCTGAATGCTGCCTCTTGACCATAAACTCAATTTTGATAACCATCTTGCTTCTTGAAAAACTTTTTTCAAACCTTGAGTAAGTTCCTTTCTCTCCCTAGAAGGCAATCTTCCTAGTTGTATTTAATTAAGTGTATTCTACTTTAGAGTTTTGTACATATTTTGATTATATATTCAATTGGTTCCCTCTATGATTATGGACAAATTTTTAATATCATTATTCTCTGCTGCCTATAGTCTTTGTCACCAAGTGTCATCTCATTGAAGAATCAGGCTGATACCTTTGATCTGATGCAGTGATGTGATATGTAGAGCTTGAGAAAAAGATGTATGTGTGTGAATTAGTTGATGCCTAATGACATCTTTACATCTCACTTTTTTGTATATTCCCTGGTTTAGCTAACCCTTGATAGCTCTTATACTTTAGGAAACTACAAGATCTGATATAATGTAATGTTTGATTTCTTGTGGAAAAAAATTGGAAGAACACCCTACCTTTTAAAAATGACTACTGGAAAGAATACATGAACGTTTTAATCCATCAAGCAACTTGCCTAATAGCATAACTTTCACAATTTATTGAGTCAGGCTTTAAGAATGAACAGATTGGGGCCAGCCGAGTGGCTCAGTTGGTTAAGAGCGCACGAGAATGAACAAATTATCTTGAATAGTTTGTTTAGTTATTTGATATTCTGTTGCTATCTACAAAAAAATTAAAATCCCCTCACAACTTCCTCTGCCTCCCCCCTGCATAGCTTCCTTATTGTCGTATACAAATCTTTTGTAAACAGTTAATGAGTTTTGGTTATGTCTCAATATAGATATTCCATCTCTACTTCATGGATGACCTTTCTATAATTAAATTAGTTCTTTTAAATTATTATTTGGAGGAATAATCAAACCTATGACACGCTTTACCTTATTTTTCAGTCTTTCCATAATTTTGTAAGACAGCTATCACTGTAATAATCTATGTCATTAGGCCAACAACTTAAAAACTGACAAATACTTAAAGGATACATGTATTGCAGGCCACTTGACCAATGTGAGACCAATATTTTAATCTAGCATCAGCAATATTTCTTTTCATTTTGGTTTTACAATTTTACATATTTTTGCTGGCTAAAGGTATTTTTATAATTAATGTATAACATTTTTTCCCCTCAAACTCACATACTCTAAATTTAAAAAAATTCCAGTGGAGCTAAGACAAATTCTGAGATTATAATTAAGGTAGATAATCTGGCAATATTCAGACCATGACTCTTGGTTTACTCTATTACTTTTTGTCCTATTTTTCCAATATCATATTGCTTCTAATTATATGATATGGTCATTGAGATCAAGTATGTCACATTTTTAACTTGTAGATTTATGCCCAATTAGAAGCATTTCTATTCCAGAATTTTCAAAGTGAAGGAATTCTTTAAGGTGAATTTCATAAATACATCTTGAATTGATACCTCAAGATCTCTTTCAGCTAGATAGAAATTTAGCAGAGGAATCAAATTTATTCCTAAAATGACTTAAGATTTATATTGCATAGATATTTTCTGATAAGAATATCAATTTTATCTAAGATAATACTCAGGTCTAAAAAGGGGAGGGAACTTTTAAATGTACAGATATGTACAAAAATGCATTCATCAAGATTCTTTCAGTTTAAAGTGGTAGATTATCTTCAAGTTAGCTTGAATGTAAATTAGTGCTCATAGGAAGGACTGGGTTGTCTCATCTCCTCAAAGGAAGGTTTAAAAATAAGAAAGGGAGTAACGGGCTTCGAGAACAAGAAGGTACAAGAATCCTTCAGCATGCTGTCTCTTTCTCCCCCTCTTTTTGCTGCTTTCTGTATGACGACTTTATTTTCCCTTACTACAGGCTGGCTTCCTTCCCAGGTCAGGAGGTGGCTTGTGGAAAAATGCTTTTCCAAGTTGAACATCTCTGACTCACACTGTTGACCCCTTTTACTGTTACAGTGTGAACACATCTGATTGGCCTAGTTGGGTCTGATATTCTACCTTGGAGTAATCATTCTATCAACAATGCTCAGGGCTGGCTGAGTGGCTCAGTTGGTTAAGAGCTCGCTCAAGAGTGTGAGCTCTGAGCAACAGGGTCGTCGGTTCAATTCCTGGCCCGAGCTGAGCTGCCACTGAGCTGCCAACAGGTGGCAGGATGGCTCAGCTAAAAAAAAAAAAAAAGAAGAAAAGAAAAGAAAACAATGCTCAGAATGATGGGGTTCTATAAAAAAAATAGCAACAATAATTATGATAATCTGTATTATATTGATTAGGAATTTTTATGGTACAATTAACAGGAAACTTAATTCAACCTGGTTGAACCATAAAAGGACAATTTATTGGCTTTACTTCTGGAAGATCTCAAAGTTGGGTGTGCCTCAAATCTGCTTGATCTAATAGCATTTTAATTATGTCATTGGATATTCTACTTTTTCTGTTCTCACTTGTGCAACCAAGTGTGAGCCTCACCCTAAGGCTGGCTTCTCTCCTCGCTGTGGGGTAGCTGTCCTCACAGTCAGGATTGTGTCTTCCTCGTGCACATCCAGGAAGAGACAGGGCAGCTGCCTAATGGCAGCTGGAGTTGGCTTATGCCATCTTGCCAGGGTCAACCTTGCTCCTCCATTCCAAATCCTGCATTGAATGGCCTCATGTTGGTAGCTTGGAATTGGCTATAGGGGGTGTATTTATACCATGGAAATTGGCAAACACTACATATGAGGGCTATTTTTTCCATCAGAGAATTGGGGGTTATATTTACCAGCACACTACTGTCTATTCCAGATTCCAAACAATGGTCTTAAAATTTACCCTAGTTTAATTGATTTAGGTCACATGTCCACCCTTGAAGCAAGGTCTATGGCCAGGGGACTTGAAATTATAAAGTGAATGTATATCGTAATTTCTTTAATTTATGAGTGCTCTAACAACAAACAGGCAGTCTGATTTCAGAGTCCACCATGTCATCGTGTGCAATCATATAAAAATTGTAGTGTAGTTTTATTCAGTTACAATGGGGAATCTGTAAGTACAATGGGGGGGATGTGTTAGATATATGTTCAATTTGACATCTATATGCAGTAAAAGTGTTCTCCGTGGTTGTTGGTGAGAACATAGAAAGTATTCCATATCATTAATTATCAGAACAGTGTAAATTAAATATTTACACTGTATATTTACAATGAGGTAGCATTTTATGCACACCAGAATGGCTAAAATTAAAAAGACTGACAGTACCAAATATTGGCAAGTGTGCAGAGCAACTGGCGGTCTCATACACTCCTGATGAGAGTCTATACAGATGTAACCACTTGGAAGAATTGATTAGCAGCTTCTTATAGGATTAAATACACCCCTAATTTATGACCCAATGATTCCACACCTAGGTATTTACCCAGGAGATATAAAAACATGTGACCATGCTAGTATCCAGAATGTAAAAGAACTTTTACAACTGAACAATAGAAGACAACCCGATTTTAAAATGGCAGAGAATCTAAACAGACATTTCTTTAAAGAAGATACACAAATGGCCAATAAGTACATGAAAAGGTGCGCAGCATCATTAGTCATAAGGAAATGCAAATCCAAAGCACAGTGAGCTACCACTTCATTTCCACAAGAATGGCTATAATAAAAGACAGACAATCACAAGTGTTGGTGAGGATGTGGGAAATTGGAACCCTCATGCATTTCTGGTGGGGCAGTAGATGGTGCAGCCTCATTGGAAAACAGTCTGATAGGGCCTCAAAATATTAACTATAGGGTTACCATATGAGTCAGCAATTCCACTTATACACCCAAGAAAAATGAAAGCATACATCCACATGAAACCTTGTACATGAGTGTTCGTGGCTACGTTATCCATAATAGCCAAAAGGTAGAAACAACCCAAATGTCCGTCAACTGCTGAGTGATCACAAAATGTGGTCCATCGTACAATGGAATACCACTCAGCCTTGGAAAGAATTAAGTACTGACACATGCTGCAACATGGATGAACCTCAAAAACATTATGTTAAGTAAAAGCAGCCAGTCACAAAAGGCCACATATTAGTATGATTCTGTTTATGTGACATGTCCAGAAAAGACAAATCTATAGAGACTGAAAGTAAGTTAGTAGATGGTTGCCTGGGGGACGGGAGAACCATACAGAGGGATGGGGGGACGGGAGTGATTGTCAATAGCTACAAGGTCTCTCTACAGGGTGATGAACATGTAGAATTAGGGGAAATGTCAGGTATCTAAAGTGCTATGGAGCTGTGAGTTAGGAATACCTTCCCAAAGGGCCATTTGATAAACCTGAAAAAGAAACTTACCATAGTATGAGTAACTAAACGTCTAAAAATTTATTCCAATGAAATAATGAGAAGTTTCCACAAATATTTATGTACAGAATGTTTGTTTTGACAATATTTTTAATCACATAAAAGTGGAAAAAATAGAATTATCAAGCATAGAGGATTAATTGAACACAGTATGGCATATCTATACGTTATAATTTGAGCTGTGCATTAAATTCAACAGTTTAGAAGAATATTGAATCACATAAAAATGAACGATGTCATGTTGTTTTCTGTTAATAAAAATTAGGTCATGAAAGATCATGCTCAGTATGATCCCAGTTAATGCTTTAACAGGATCATTCAACTATAAAGCGACTGGATAAGTTGTGGTAATAATAGGCTTTTAAACTTTTTGTTTATTCTGTTTTTTATTTCTCTTTGGGATGGGTTGCAGTGTATATTTGTTTTATAACTAAAAAACAAAACAATGATATATATTTTACAATCACTAAACTCTTAAGTTAGTATTGCTTGTGTGAACATTTATAATGGGCGTTCAATAACCATTAAAGAATTACTAGATATCTCTGCACGATTGGAATTCAGGTTAAAGCAGGGTTTCCCAACAGCAGCACTGTTGACATTTGGAGTCAGGCAACTTTTGTTGTGGCTTCAGGGCAGGTGGTGTGGGGCTGCTCTGAGCACTGCAGCATATTCAACAGCATCCCTGGGGTTCTTTCTACCCAATCCGTGTCAGTAGCTACCCCAGTGTGAGAGCAAAAAATATCTTCACATATTGCCAAATGTCCCTGGGAGGCAAAACTGTGTCCAGTTCATAATCATTGAATGAAAGAACCATTTGACAAAGGAAGAAAGCCTGGGTTGTTTCCAAGTGGGATTCATCTATTGTAAAGTTCTCCACGGGTTCTCATACCTGTGCTTGGCTTGTAACTAAGGTAAACATCATTTCATCAAGAAGCTAAGTTACAATAACGACTTAGCAAAATAGCTCCTGATTCTCGTTTTTCATTTCTGTGTAAAGTGCATGAATCTTCATTACATCTTTGTTTGAATGTTTACAGCATTGATGGTTTATGTTGCTTCTGATTAAATTCTGGTTGTTCCCACGCTTTGCACAGCTCGCTCAGCAGTGACGGGAAGTTGTGACAGCGACGGTGTGCACATCATCAGGGGTTACAGCATAGCTTCCACGCCTTTGGCCACTGTGTGTGGTGATGAGACCCTATCCCCTGTCACCATCTCTGGTCCTATGCTGCTTAACTTCTACTCTAACTCACACACCACCGACTTTGGATTCAAGTTTTCCTATAAGATAACCTGTGAGTAGCCATAATGTTGTAGTGTGGAATTTTGTTTTCTTCTTGGGTAATTCCCATAAGGAGTTTTAATTGTGATTCGTACATCACCAACTTGAAGATTCAGAGGCTTCAAGGGAAAAAATTGTCAATTAGGTTCATGGTCCAAAAAGTTCTTTTTCAAGAACTTTTGCTAGAACTACTCTTTGAAAATCAAATGGAAGATTGAGATTTATTTTAATAATTTAAGTTCAAATGAACATTCCTGCTGTCTTTAGTTCTTTATATATTACATAAAGGTGATGTTTTTTGGCCTGGTCTGTCGAGGTGATGATTTCATTTTCCCAAGTCATTTTGCTAATATGAAAAGCAATATTGGATTAATTTAGAAAAAACATAAAAGAATATATTTATGATCTTTGGGTAGGAATGGATTTTTTTAAACAATATACAAAAAAGTGCATGCCTTAAAGAAAAATGAAAAATTGATGTATTCCTCCATGTTATAATTTGCACTCCTCTATATCAAAGTCACAGATTGGGCAAAGGTCTTTGTAGCAACCAGGATATTTTCATTCTTTACAGATAATTTGATATGTGTTTATTTGAAAATCATCAGACTATATGTGTCTATTTCTGATAGTCTTTTCCTCTCCTGCACTAAACTTGGATGGTTAGGTTGCTGGCAGCATTTTCCCCTCACCATCCATCCTAATTTCAGTGAAATGGGCACACAAATCATGCAAAACCTTTGTGTCATCTTTACTTGACCAAAGCCATTGCTAAAAGTAGAAAGTTAAATAATTACCTTTCAAATAAGTGACTGTTCCGATCTACAGAGAAGACTAAAAATGTTTACTTACTCATGAAAAAAAGGCCTTCACAATTCATTCACGTGAGCTGCTGCCTGAATATTGACCCCCATTTGTAAAGTATTATTGTCTGTAGCTTTGTCGATCGGTTGGCACAAACAGAAGAGAACTGAGCAATAAACATTTCTTCCCCCAGTTGTCTTCTTCAATAAAGAACAAGATTGATTTGTTTCATTCTTTGGGTACAACTGCTGTTTTGGAGAGCTACAGCACTGCTTTCTATTCTTTTATTACACTTTAATCGCTCATTTTCCTAAAACACTGTGTTTTATATATCCACTATGAGAGTGTCGTTTAAAGTGTGTTGTTGATATTAAGGTTTCAAATCCTGACAATGTACAAACTTAGGCATTGATAAGCTTTCACAGACCACATAATTATGGACGAGATGAAATGGAGTAATGGCTACACAAATCTGACATTTAATCCACTACAAATGTCCTCAGGGATGTTAGCACACAAATACTTATGGGCATATAAAGAATAGCTTTCCCCGCAAAGTGGGCTCAGCTGAGGCTAGATACATACATAAATAAATAGCCTTAAATGGCACCTACCACTTGTTTCTTATGTCCACTGAGAGTATATAAGCCATAGAAATAACATCAAAATACTCTTACCCCATTCTAATTGTAGAATCACAAAATAAAATAAATGTAAACCTTTCTCACTACATGGAGAGTAGGGCACTTTTCCATCTTTAGATGACACAGCCTTGTCCTCCTTATCCAAGCAAAAATAAGAATTTATTTTTTGTAATGGGTTTATTATATTCTTGTTGCCATTGTTTGGACTAATCGGAGTCACTAAGGCTTCTGGGTAGTCGATTGCTGACTCAGTGGGGAAGTGGGCCCAGCCTCCTATTGTTTGTTGAGTCCCAATAATACAAATTTGGGCAAGTATAGTTCTTACCAGTCTCACAACTAAATAGAAATACACAGGACCCAAGAGTTGTGCATTTGAGCCCACAGAGGGGAAAAAAGTCAAACATTCAAAATGATTTCCAATACTTCACTTTTGAATAGTCTGTCTTTGACAGAGGAGACTCTAAACTATAGATTTAAGATTTCTAGATCATACATCTTCCAGGGCTTATATGCCCACAATGTGCCTTGGATTCTGCCCGCCTTTACTAAACTTCCTTATCAGTGTAATCCTTCTGAATCTGTGAATTCAATACAGAGAAAAGGCAGTTACCTCCCAACATGTGAAATGTCCTTTTTCATTATTTTCACTCTGATCATTAATTTAGCTCAAACCTATTCATTCCACGAGGTACCTTAAAAATGTTTTCCTTGCTTCTCCTCCCTTACCGTCTGCTCCCCCAATCTCAGTGGAAAACTCAGAATTATTTTGTAAACACAACAAAGGGAGGTTTAAGTTGCTCTAAGACAAATCATTGTTCTCTCTCTTAGGGGACAAGGTACCATAGCAAAGAATATCTCAAAATTACTTTTCCATGCGATCAGCGCTAACTGTTCTCTGCATAATCCCCTGTCTTCTGTTGCAGCCTGTGGGGGTGTGTTCAACTTCTCCATGGGGATCATCACAAGCCCTGTCTATTCGTATTCGGACTACCCTAACAGCATATACTGCTTGTATAACATCACCGTTGCAGACAACAAAGTGATCCTGCTCAAGTATGTATGAGAAATGTACCTTCTTAAGAACAGTGTCTCAGCTGTATTTACAGAAAAGATATCCCTTTAATGATGGGAATCTAAAGGGAGGGAGAATGCGTCCTTGTAGGGTAGTATAAACCTGGGAGATGGGCCTTCTACCTTCCACACAGGCCAATAGTGCGCGGTTAAGAGGGGAAACGGGCACTCCACCCATTGAAACAAGTGTTACAATTTTCCAGCCATTTCAAAGGAGCTTCATGTAATGGGGTGTAAAGTTATAAGCCTGTCTTGAAATCAGAGAGTGTGGGGAAGGCAAGAGAAAACAGTTTCCATTTGTTTTTGGCACTTAGACATAAAAAGACTTTAACACTTTTCAAAATTCTCTTGGTTAATTCTTAAAACAGTCACAGGAGGTATATATGACTAAGCTCATTTTATTGATGAGCAAACTCGTATGTCAGACGGGTCTCCATGGACTGTAAGACAGATCTCATCAAGCTTGATTTGGTTCCTGTATCTGACAGTATGTGGTCTATTGCTGGACCTTGAAGGAACTGCAGATCTCACCTGAAACTCTCACCTGGAAGCTGTGCCCC
>NW_017731733.1:1585029-1606826 GCF_001890085.2 Hipposideros armiger
TTAGCTGTAGGGGGTGCAGCGTCACTGGCCCTAATGTGGGATCCAAACCAGGGCCTTGCTGCTCAGAGCTGGTGTCCCAATCCAACTCTTAACCAATGCACCACTCGGCCGGCCCGAGTTTTATACTTTTTAAAATTTCTTTCATGAAAACTAACTTATTTCATATTTCTGGTTTTCAAAACAATAATAATGATCACTTATTTTGTCTTTTTTACAACATCTATTATATGCCAGATATCATTGTTTGGCTTTTGCATATTGTTGCAGTTAACCTAACTATAAGCTCTATTTTAAAAGAGGAAAACAGAGGCTGTGAGAATGAGACTAGAGCTAGAATTGTAAAACCAGCATTTCTTCCACTCTATTAGCATTGTTCCCATAAATGAAGAATAGGATGATGGTGCTACTTAATGGCACAAAATTACAACAGAATGGAGTAAACAGCATACTTTTTTTTAGATTTTATTGGGGAATTGGGGGAGGGGAACAGTGTTGGGGAATTGGGGAAGGGAAACAGCCAAGTTATTGTCCTTTAATCTTAGTTGTGGAGGGCGCAGCTAGCTCAGCTCCAAGTCCAGTCGCCATCAGGCCGCCCTTCAGCAGCTCGCGGCAGCTCAGCTCAAGGTGCTGTGTTCAATCTTAGTTGCAGGTGGGCATAGCCCACCGTCCCATGCAGGAGTCGAACCAGTAACCTTGTTGTTAGGAGCACATGCTCTCACCAGCTGAGCCATCCTGCCACCTGTTGGCAGCTCAGTGGCATCTCAGCTCAGGTACAGCTCACTGGCCCATGTGGGAATAGAACTGGCGACCCTGTTGCTCAGAGCTCATGCCCTAACCAACTGAGCCACCCAGCTGGCCCTAAACAGCATACTTTTAATGTTACTGAAAAACTAAAGTATTGCTGAAATCATAAATAAGTATCAGTTCAACTTGTCAAAACTTAACCTCAAATAGACTTAAAATACCCTTGAGTCTAAACTCCTAGAAGCCAGGGCCATATTTTACCCATTTTTATACCCCAGCTCTTATTCCATTTCCTATTGAAGTCCCTCAAAAAATTTTGTCTAACCATTTGCACTGATTAGTAAGATACTGTATTGTTTCCAGTATTTCCTGTCAAGTAAAGCTGGAATGTCCTGTGTTTAGCCTTTGTCATGTCTTTTTTTTTAAAGACAATAACTAAAGGTACAATTGAATGGAAATCAAATGGAGAATGTCAGTACTAACAAGATTCATTTCCCAGGTTTATTGATTTTGATGTGGTCCCCTCCACCTTCTGCTCCCAAGACTACCTGGCAATTTATGATGGTGTTAACATCAGTGATCCCCTTCTCGGCAAATTCTGTGATTCCAATCTTCCAGCAAATGTTAAGAGCAACAGTAATAGTATGCTTCTGGAGTTCAAGACAGACTCATCTCAAACAGCCAGAGGTTGGAAGGTATCTTTCCGGCAGACACTGGGTAAGAATTTTGGATAGTAAATCTATTTTTCATTAGTGTTAACTTTTGTGCTTTTTTTTTTCTTCTCACCTGACTAAAATTGCTTTTTATTTAAGTTTAGAGGAATACATCACATAAAGTTTTGGTTTTCAAAATTATGTACGTTCTGATTTTTTTTAAAAAAATCGTGCAACAAATGTACTTCTGTAGCATACACAGGTATAAAGTCTGTCTGCACAACCATCTCCAATGGGATCTGAGTCTCATTTTATCACCTGTGGAAATGGTAAGAGTTGAGCCTAAAGTCAGGGGCCAGATGAAGCAAGAAGGGCCCATCGCCTGTGTTGACTTTATCCTTAAGATGGTTAAGAGTGTTGGAGAATTTTAAGTAAAGACTGCATGGCCAGACTTGACTTATGAAAAAATTATAGTGATACCATGTTGGAGGAAGGCTTAGAGGGACCCTGAGATGTGAGAAGGAGGAAGCTTATTACAGAGTTCCCGATGAGAAACGTTGAAGGTTCAAACTAGCACAGCAGGAATGGAAATGCAAGGGTAGAAAATCTCAGAGATATTCAGCAGGTAGAGTACATTGGAAAGACAGTGTTTGGAACTTGATATGTTACATGAGGACAAACGATGAGGATGACTTCTTAGGAATAAGTTGTTGGATAGGGGTGCCCTCAGAGGCTAAGAATTAGGGAAGAAATATTATATTTAATTTGGAGCATTTGGGGTTGGAGAGCCTATGAGATATCTAAATGGAGAAATATAGGAGGAAGTAGAAACCTGGGCTGGAGATAGGCGATCTGGGAGCCATGTAGAGGTGAAAGGAAAAGCTAGGTATGAGGATAAATAAAAAATAACCCCTGGTTTGTTCCCACTGCATGCGAGAAATAATTATTTCTATGAAAGTAACTCAGAACTTTGAATCATTTAAAGTGTAAGGTAATTAATCAGTCCTCTGTTTATCTATACTCGTAGCATCAGTCACACGGTCTAACATAGTTTCTATTTGACATTGTAAAGTGTTTTGATTCTTTCATTTGAATATAGATGTGTATTCTATAATATAGGATACCGTGTTCTGAAAACGAACAGCTCACCACACAAGTCACATACTGTGACGTGTTAGAGAGACCTGGTACGTTTTCTACAATAAGAACCCGGAGTTACTCTTGAAACTCTTTCTTTCTCCTTACCCCATGCTGTGGATAACCTTCATCCCTCTGATTCCATGCAGAGCTTGACTCACACTTCTTCTCATTGGGCCTGATGGTTTGTATGTGTGCATTTCTTCAGGGAAGCAATTAGGCACTATGCTTTGAAGGCTTCCCAATGAACAGCAGACATCCCGACCAATTATATCAGAGAGGCACTTGGCCACCTCCCCAACTTAGCTGTATCAACAGTAACCTTAAAGCAAGTCTCTCGGGCAGGTAGAGAGTGTCACCTTAATGGAACTGCCTAAGTGAAGTGGCATACAAAACACAGGAGGCTATTTTGAAGGAAAAATTAATTTTCCCCTGCGGATTGTTTTTGTACAAAGGAACTCATAGAGTCTTGTCTTTAGCACAGACTTTAGAATCAAATGGCATGTCTTTGCATTTGTTCTTGTTTCCCTGCTTTCAAGTTGTTTTTCTTTTCCCTGATATATTCCCACATGACCATTGGAATAGTCTTAAAGCACTCCATACGGTTGCCATCGGCAGAAAGGTTGGCAGGCTAGCCCGTGTGCTCCAGCCTCATTAAATTACTGTGTTCTCCTGGGCTATCAAGAAGAGGCTTTTGGACTTACTGTGGTTCTACTGAACTGAAGTAGCGCAGTAGGAAAAAATCTTACACTGTCAGAGGCACCGTTCATCCATGAGCATCGGACGCTTTCACTCGATTACTGTTTTCCTCTGGTCACAGTTAGAGAAAAGGTTTAAGTGCAGAGAGCAGAAATAAAATTTCAATTACCTGCCAGTCTTGTGCTACCACTGCGTTTCATGAGGGTGAAACTTTTGCCTCTTTTTCATCTGTATAAACACCATCTGCCACTTGGAAATATTTCAGTAATTTTAAGTAATTTTTGATGATAATTTTTTACTGAAAATCTAAGTGTTATAATGTTATATTCTATAGTGTTACAAAGCTTTCAAGACCACACGCATAAATTAGCAGATCATTCTGCATAACTTTAATTTTGTTTGGTTTGGTTTTCTGTTTGTTTGTTTGTTTGTGATGAGGAAAAGGCGAGGAAGAACACGAGTGGATTGAATTCTTGAGTGTATAGTTACAGATCTGGATAAAAACCTAGACTTGGCTATTGGGATGTGCCTTTCATATCCATCTCATCCATTTACAGCTACCATACCCTGTGTTTTCTGCAAAGAAAAGGAAAACAACTTTGTGATCTGAACGGTGAATTTTTGTTTCCAATGCTGTCAGTTCAGCCTGGAAAACAATATCTTCACAGAGTAAATAATTCACGTGAAGGCGAAGCCGTTTTTGTCTACAACATCTCAATTTAGCTTATCTTGATTAAAACACTAGAGCTGTGCAGTTTTGCTATTTATTTTACATACTCGGTGATATTTTATAAATATGTGTTTTAATTTTTCAGAAGTTAGTAAAGAGCCAGCTCATATAAGTATGTGATTATTGAGTAAACTTCTCCTTGTGCATTTGTTGTACTTGTATTGTTCATGGGTCAGAGCACACATGGGTTACATATCCCTACTTTGTTGCTAATTACTAAATATGTAGTGAAATTGGGTCTCCTTTCATGACATCACTGCTGTGAAGGGCCATGTGGTTGGATATCAGGGGAGTGAAAGCAGAACAGGCACTTGGCAGGAGCCCTGTCTGACTGTAATGGGAGTCTGCCTTGCCCCTTTCCACATGCACTTCAGCACTGACATGAATAATTGATCCCTCTCAAAGTGATCAGGCTGGGCCTCGGGGAATTACCTGCAAATCTGAGCATTTTTCTCCAGAGATAGCTTTCATCTGATTGCTAATGGTATCTGTGATCCCATAAAGTTTAAAAAGCCATCAGTCCTGCGGATTTGGCTGCAGTAGGCATGCTCCACAGTGCAGAATTGACACCTGCCAGTGCCCTTTATTCTAGTAACTTCTGCTAGCTGAGTTTCTGCCCCTCCTGGACCACCAGGGTCTGCTTCAGCCATGACCGTGCTTACTTACCTGTATCACTCATGAAGCATTCCAGACTTGCAAACGTGTTTTTAAACCAGCAAAGCCCCATATTCTCTTCCTCTATTTGTCTCATGACATAGTGCTGCTTAGCCAGTCTTTTTGTGACACGCTCATGACATTAGACCCCACACTTAGATGTAGGATTAGATTGGGGATTTAAAGTACCTTGATAGACAGTATAGTACCATGGTCATTTGATTTGTTTTCTTAAGTAATGAATTCTATAACACTTTATCTCAATGCCAGGGTCAAACACTGAACTTGGCCTAATTAGGTCTGAGGTTTTCAGGCATTTGGATCAGTGAGTTGCCAAGGAGAGAGTGAAGAGTGACACCTTCAGGATGGGATGTCCTAGGACAAGGCTTCCCCTCGGAGAAGATGGCAGCATCAGGGACAAGCTGTCAGTGATCAAGAGGTGCACTTCACCTAAGGTTTACATCCTGGACACGTGACTAAAGCTCCCGGCCCCCTGTGGCCCACAGGCGGTGCTGAGGATGAGGGAACTGTCTGTCTCCCTGCACCTGGGGGTTTTGCCATATAAAGAATGAGTCAGGTGGCGTTAAGGTCAGATTCACAGACCTCTGCTGTGAGACAAAGGCAAAAACGCCAAAGCACATGTTTAACAAGGACAAAGTGACTCACGTCCACAGGTGGAAACATGCCCACATGGCAAGAGCTGTTGACGAGAAAGCAGATAGCCAAGACCCAATCATTACGTCATGGCCTACCTGGCAAGATGCTTTAGAAAAGTTCGATCACAGCTCTAAGCTCAATTTTAGCCACTCAAAAAGATCATTTTGAAGTATCACTCCCCTTTCTGTCTTTTAAGAACATGATAGGGACTAAGTAGGCAATTCCTATAAAGTACCGTACACGTGGATGCCAAAGAGAAAAACTGTCTGTATTAGAAAGTAATATTGAAGTCCCAGATTTCTATAGGGCACCATGCCCCAACCCACCCCGCCCTACCTGTAAAGTGAGGGAAGGGGTGACAGGGAGCGTTATTGTTAACAGCACCACTCCATGGTACAATGATTTCTTTCTTACTCACTTTGCCCTGAAATCTAACCAGCAAACCCTAAAGTGTACTTTAGAACTTAAATGTGAAATCAAAAGCTAAGTTCCAATTATATTGTAAGGCCTTGCAGAGGCCTAGCATATAACTGTCACTCCATCAATACTGGATGTCTGAACGAATTAGAGTAAGTGGATACGTTATGCCTACTTCATAATGCTATGGTATATAATATATACAGTATGTTATACATTCCATTTTATCTAGATTCACCTCATTCTCAAAAGGGAATCCTGGTTCATATAGTTCAGCTATTGCTAAGGGTAGTAAGGTGGGTATTTTCATCCTTAGAGAATTAGGCATACAGGATCAGACTCAACATTCGAGACATGTGTCTGGTCCTGGATTTTTGCCTGCTACCTTAACATCTGGATAATGTCTCTCAAATGTGTGAAAGGAAGACAGGTGGCAGTGGTGGGAAGAAGTGGAGGGAGTTAAACAAGGGTTTACTTAGGGGATAGGAGAGAAGGAAAGGGAGACAGAGAAAGCTGATGAAACCGGGGCCCCAATGATGGAAAATATGGTCAGTCATGAGACATAGAGAAAAACATAACATGTCAAATTCCCTTTGGCTTCTAGTTATTTTTAAGTTTCACAGTTTTGGTGTTAAGTTTGAACCTTGAGAGGCAGTCTAAAATTCTGTAGCTATACAATAAAAGAATAAACTTAAAAATATTCAATGACACTAAGTATTGGTGTAAATACAAACTTTGACAACTAAGTTCATGAACTTTCCACTGTGTAAACGCAGTGGAAAGTTCATGAACTTAATTGTCTGACCTTCGTATGTCTCTATGTACTTCTTAGCAGCCTGATATAAACTGCCAAACCACATTACTTCTAAAAGTACAAGTGCAATAAGACTTGAATTATAGCTTGAATAATTTTATAAGACTGCTCAAACAGCTCTCATTTAAGCGATAATGGGGTATTACTAGAAAGCAGTGCTGTTTGTCTGTTCTCTTAATGTCATTTGCTACCTCTGATGAAGTCTGAGAATGAGATGAGCTGAAATTGTAAACCCATTTGCAGAAAACTAGACTAAGCTTATTTCCGCCCTTTTTAAGCCTTGTAACTTTCACTGGTGATTGGACTTCCCTTGGGAGCTGATGCCAAAGCCAAGGTTATCTGCAGTTTATCCTTTGTGGGTTTTACTGAAAAGGGTTTTTTGCTGAGCTGAGAATGTGGGACTAGGATAAAGAAGCCAACAAATGCTTAGTTCACCGAAACCTTACAAAAGCAAGTAGACAGGAGTAAAATTCCAGTTCAGCAAAAAGAAAGGAATGTTTTTTTTATTAAAATATATTCCCGCATCAGAGTCTGTGCTCCCTGGAATGACCCGATTGCTGCCCCTGCTCTTGAAGGGGGAGGCTGTTGGAAAAATAAAACCAGATGGTACTGTGGAAACCAAGCTAAGTGATAAAAGTGAGTTAATGGTAAATTATAAGATAACATTTTGAAAGCCATTCAAGTAAGCAAGAGCTGGGAAGCAGTTATTATTCTTCATAACTGAAGACATACCAGACCTCCCGAAAATGTAACCCAGTTTTGTCTCAGATAACTGGGAATTTGGGGTTATATTATTTGTTTTTATCCTTATTCAGCTTGGCCTGGCTTTGGTGTAGTGTTCTGAGGAGCATACAAGCAAACTATATCTGAAAAGCAGTAAACATTTAAAAAAAAATTCTTTGGCTGTAAATCGGTTGTTTAGAAACAAAATATTATGAGGACTCTAGGACTGTATTCTCCTCTTTGTTCTGATATATGAAAAAACACCTTTTAACTTCGTGTGGTAGCTTTATTTGATGCTCACTCCCAAGTGAAGACTTGTCCCAAAATTCCAGGGCACAATGATAATGACACACTGTCACTGAGCACCTACATGACGCACTTTATGTAGATGATCTCATCTAATCCTCACAGCTGCCCAAAAGACAGGGATTATCTAGTTTCACAAAAGAGGAAATAAGAAGTAAAGAGATTGACTAATTTTCTGCAGTCAAAGGGTTTCTAAGAGGTAAAGACGAGCTTTGAACCAAGTAGGCCTGTCTCCCAAATTCGTGGCTTTCCTAATCAGCCCACGTCACCTCTGTCCCCATCAATAAATTTACCTTGGGACCAAGAGAGATTCTGGGGGAGTTTTCTGAGAAGCAAGCCATTTCTTTTCTTACTCTTTGGGATGGATAGAGCTACTTTTCTCCAGTTTCATGTTCTCGTTGGACACTGCCTGCTTTCAAATAGCAGCATTCCAATTTATACCTAATCCCAAATAGTATATTTGCTAATATCCTATTATGATGTAAATATTGCACATAGCTATAGCAGTAACTGTTTCCTCCTTTTCAAAAGGGAAGGAAAAATGTATATTTTAATAAAATATACTATTTATAAATAGTATAAATAAATGTATATTTATATTATTTATACTATGTAATCTATATTATAATTTTGTATTATAAGATAGTTGTTTATGTTATATGTTTTTCATATATTATAATTTATGTATTATATTGAATTTATAGTATGAACATTATACAATATATTTACATAAATATATGGTATATTTTATAATATAATATATATATTATAAACAATATTTATATTTACAAATGGTATTATAATTGTATTTGTAATATATATACATATATACATATAATATATATAATATAGGCATTTTATAATATGATATATTAACATAATATATCATATGTTATATATAATGCAGTAATAACCAATTAACTTTCTGATGTTGGCAGACAAATGTCATATCTGTCTTATGGGCTTTGCATGGCATAATGGTAAAGAATTAGCACAGTTATGTGGAGTATAATTGTACTGGGATATGAGAGTAACAAATCTCTATATAACAAAAAAAACTCTAGCCCCAAATTATGGCCTTCAATTTAGTAAAATTCCTCACCACAGGATTCTAACAAAATGAAGGAATTTGGACATTTATTTTAATGCTATAACCCTGATTGCTATTCTTATCATATACTTTAGCTTACAAATTGGGGAACTAAGTCACAAGGAAATTAAGTGACTCTCCAAGGTCACGTAGCAAGTCTTCAGCAGAATTGGGAAAGTAATCCCTGTGTCCACAAAAAAATACTTCTACCAGAGTGGTAAAAGTTGAAATATAGATAGCAGTGTACAACCTAATATATCAATGAGAGCAACATAGCAATTTTATGTCCTTGCTTAAATATTTAAAAGCTGCTGGATACTTGGCCTGATTTTATGAAGTCCACATCTTTTGTATTGCAACCTATTGTATGACTAAAGTAGCACATTGCTGTTAATCCTGCTTTCTCTAAACAAAACATTTCTAAATTTTGATAACTTTTGATTTTGTAGTTGTCAATGTTGAGTAAATAACATTTTATTTCTTTAAATAGTGCTGCTGCACCTAATGTATCCTGAATTTTACAAATTATTAAATTTACTCCGCTGAGGGTTGGCCGAGTGGCTCAGTTGGTTAAGAGCTCGCTCAAGAGTTTGAGCTCTGAGCAAAAGCGGTTTGAGTCTAGCCTGAGCTGAGCAGCCGCTGAGCTGCCAACAGGTAGCAGGATGGCTCAGCTAAAAAAAAAAAAAAAAGAAAGAAAAAAATTTACTCCGCTGAAATCTAATACTCAGAGATTGAATTTTCTTAAGTAACAGAGCCAACATTCATCATGGCAATTTTTTAGCTAAAGAAGCATTTTCCTACTAAAACACTACCCCCTGGGCAGCGTTTTAAATCTTTTAGTGATATTTTCATTGTTGTTCTGATAATTGTTTTTTCACAATTAAGTAGGCTACAAAGTCAACTAAATTTGCTTTAATAGCAGGTGAAGATACAGAACCAAAAAGTCATTTTGTTAAAAAAAAATTTTATGTTTATATATACATACACATATACATAATGTGTTTATAATATAGTAACAACTTTATAAATCAAGAAATGCATTTAATTTCAAGAATTTCCCTTATAAACTTAGATTAGAAAGCAAAAATCCATCTGATAAGAATTATTTATATTTTCTATTCATTCCTTCATTGTTTATTCAGCAATATTATGCAGGCAATGAGCTTTTCTTTGGGGATACAAAGATGAGTTCAACAAAGTCTCTATTCTTGAGAAGTTCACACAAGTAGAAGAGTCAGCAAATAATTGTAGATTTGGTAGAACTGTTTTTTGTTTTTTGGGTTTTTTAAAAAGATTTTATTAGGGAATTGGGGGAGGGAACAGTGTTGGGGAATCGGGGAAGGGGAACAGACAAGTTGCTGTCCTTTTGTTCTTCAGTCTAGTTGTGGAGGGCATCGCTTCACTGGCCCATGTTGGTATTATCATTGTGCTCTTCCCGGGCAAGGCAGATCAGTCGCCGGCCATTGGACAGCCGCTCACAGTAGCTCCCGGCAGCCCACTGCAGCCCCACTGCAGCCTACGCCATTGCCAGCGACTCACGGCAGCCCAGCTCCAGGTCGAGCTGTTGTTCACCATCTTAGCTGTAGAGGGCACAGCGTCACTGGCCCATGTGGTATTCGAACCGGCGGCCCTGCTGCTCAGAGCTCGCGCTCCCAAGCCAACTCTTAACCAATGAGCCACTCGGCCAGCCCTTGACAGACATGTGCAAAGAACAATGGAGGCAGAAAAGAAGGGAATCTGTGGTACTTTGGTGTTGAGTGAGAGAAAGCATCACAGTGAATTGAACCCTAAATTATAGTATAAATGGTTAGTAGCGTAGGCTCTGGAGCTAGACTCTGTGGGTCAAAACCCAGGTCTTGTACACCCCAACAAGTTTGACCTTGGACAGTTTATATGTCCTCTATGTCTTGATTTTTGTCATCTGTTAAATGGGCACTCTAATAGTAACTACCTCAAAAGACTGTGGTGCAGATTAAACTAATTCATCTCTGGCATCCAGTTAACATGCAGTGAATTTGAACTATAAATAGTATTGACTTGGAAGGGCGTGAAGGTATCTATTGAGAAACAAACATTGTATGGGGAAGATAAAGCATGCGCAAAGAGGCATCCCATTTCAGAGGCTACAGATTGACTGGCACATTGTTTGGTAATGCTTTGGGGTATAAGGTGGAGAAGATCAATAGGAGCCGAGACAGGAGAGATAAGTGGAGGGCTTGGTCTCATATGAAAAGGGGGTCCATTGATTTTATTTTAGCTGGAGAACAACCTAATTAGATGTTTTTTAGAAGGCACATTCTTGCACTTATGAGGATGACGTTTTGAAGTGGGGGCACCATTTTAGGCAGGAAAAATTTAGGAAAGTATTGCAATAATTAAGGCAGAGGATGACGAAAGTAGTGGCAATGTGAAAATAAAGAAGGGGGTTGAAAGGAGAAATACTTAAGATGTACAGTCTAATCAATGGCACACAGTAGTAGTTGAACAAGGCAGTGAGGGAATTGGTGGGGAGGGAATGATGATCCTAAGGTTTCTGGACAATATTTTGTGATAACACTATCCAAATATAAAATTTTAGAAGAGGGCCAGGTTTTGTAGGATAAGTAATAAATTTAGTATGGAGAATTTGGTGCCATCCAGCTAATGTTTAGTAGGTAGTCAGATATGAGAATTAGAAGCTCAGTATAAACGCCTGGACTAGAGTTTTGTTCTTTTTTTTGCTTTGAGGAAATGTAATGTATGTAGCACATCTACATTTAAAATTATTATACTCATATTGTCTTGGTGAATTGACTCATACCATTCTGCATATCCTTTTGTTATTTGTTTGTTTTTCATATCCTTTTTAAATACTTTTTGCCCTGATGTTCTCTTTCTCTGATGTAGTATAGCTTCCCTAGCTTTCTCTCAAGTCAGTTTGACTGGTATATTTTTCAATCTCTCCATTTTCAGGCTTTCTCGATCCCAAAGAGTGTATTTGGGTTTTGTTTTGCTTTGTCTTTCAATTAGAGAATTTAATGTGTTTATAGTGAATAAAATTACTAACGTTGTTGGATTTAAATATACCACTGTATAAAAACCATTACTTAGTCATTCTTTTACTCTCCTTTTAGTAGTTACCTTAGAATATTCTATCTTGACTCATTAGAATCTGATTTAAAATTAGTCCTTTTACAACTTTATGGTACATGCAGGGACCTTAGCACCTTCTAACTCCATTTATCCACTTCCTGCCTTTTGTGCTACTAATTTTAATTATATTAATTTTAATAAAATTATATTAATTCTACATATATTTTAAGCACATCAAACATTTTTTATTGTTTTATGCATTGAGTAATTATGTATAGTTACCATTGTTGGTTTTTTCTTCCTGAATTTCTATGCTTCTGTATGGGATCGATTCCTCTCCTTTTGAAGAACTCCCTTCAGAGTTTTTTGTTTTTTTTTCATGTACTGCAAATCTTCTGGTAAAAACTTGACTTAGTTTTAGTTTTTCTGAAAAAAGCTTTATTCTGTCTTAAATTTTGTGGGCTAGTTTCACTAAATGTAGAATTAGAGCTTGGGATTTATTTTTATTCAGCACTTTAAGATGTTAATCCATTGTCATCTGGATTCTATCATTTTGGTTAGAAGGTCACTGTGGAATTCATTCTGTGCTATCCATACTTTGGGACACCCAACCCCGGTCATTCTATTGTAGTGTGCTATACTCTACACTGAGCTATAACTCTGTGTGTGTGTGTGTGTCTATTTTGGCCAGGGTTATCCAGTGATAATGTGCTTTTAATTTGCATTTACCTAATGGTGAACAATTTTCATGTGCTTTTTTTTTTGTCATATGTAACTCTTGTTTGCTGAAATATATGTGTTCATATCTTTTGCCTTTTTTGTAATTGGATTATTTGTTTTTCTACTATTGGATTTTGAGAATTCTTTATATATTCTCAATAGTAGTCCTGTGTGGTTTACAAATATTTTTTCCCAGTCTATAGCTTATTTTTTAATCTTCTGAACAGGACTTTCTTAGAACAAAAGATTTTGGTTTTGATAAAGTCCAATTTATCAGTTTTCTTTTTCTTCTTTTTTATTTTTGATATGCTTTTGGTGTCAAGGCTGAGAACTCTTTGCCTATCCTGAGGTCTCAAAGATTTCTGCTCTGATTTCTTATAAAAGTGTTGTCATTTACATTTTTCATTTTATGTCTATGATCCATTTTGAACTACTTTTTGTTTAAGGTCTGAGGTTTAGGTTGAAGTTAATTTTTTTATTCTGGATGTTCAATTGCTCTAACACCATTTGTTGAAAAGACTGTTTTTCCTCTATTAAATTGCTTTTGCACCTTTGTAAAAAAATCACTTGGGCCTATTTTTGGAGGTCTGTTTCTGGGTTCTCTATTCTGTTTCATTGATTTACATGTCTAACCACCACCATCATCGCACTATCTTGATTAGTATAGCTGTATTGTAAAGCTTAATATAAGGTAGACTGAGTCCTCCTACTTCATTCTTCTTTGTCAAGGTTGTTTTAGCTATTCAAGGGCCTGTGCCTTTACATATAAATTTCAAACAAACTTTTTTACATCTGTGGAAAAGTCTTGCTGGTGTTTTCATAGGACTTGCATTGTACCTGTATATCAATTTGGGAATAACTGGCATTTTTACTATGTTGAGTCTTCCAATCCTAACACATGTATTCGTTTATTTGGATCTTCTTTGATTTCTTTTATCATTCTGTAATTTTCAGCACACAGATCCTATCTATGTTTCATTCTATATACCTAAGTATAATATTTTCTTTGGAGCAATTGTGTTTTTAATTTTGATTTCCACATGTTCATTGTTATATACAGAATTGTGATTGATTTTTGTGTATTGTCTTCTATCCAGTTTTTCCTAAACTAACAATAAGTGTTTTAGGAATTTTTATTCAATTTCCTTGGATTCTCTATATCTGCAAACAGTGGTAATTTCATTTCTTCCTTTCCAGTGTGTATATATTTTTCTTTGCCTATTACACTGGCAAGAATTTCCAATACTATGCTAAGTAAGAGTGGTGAGAAAAACTATTCTTGCTTTGTTCCTAATCTTGGGAAGAAAGCATTTAGTTTTTCACTATTAAGTGGTATGTTAGCTGTAGAATTTTTATAGATGCTCTTTATCAAGTTGAGAATTTTATTCCTGGATTGCTGAGAGTTTTTATCATGAATTTGTGTTGGATCTAATCAAATCCTTTTCTTTCATCAATTGATAAGATCGTATCGTTTTGCTTAGAAAATCATTTTTAATGATTTTAATAAAATAATTTCAAAGCTGGCAAGGATGATTTTCATGAGAATGGACTAATGATACATACATATGGTGTTTTCAATAATACCTACATAATGCAAAATAAATTAAAAGATAATAATAAAATTATCATTATCCTGAGTTCTTTATAAATTATGTTGCTCTTTTTCTAGTGACTATAGCTACTGATTAGCTGCTGAAATTACTTTTCTTTTATAATAGTAAATTACCTTTCTTTTAATATTTTAGTTTTATGCTTCCCAAATATTACCAGACTAAATGAATACACATTCTAAGTTAAATTAGGCTGGGTCTCTAATTAGGATATTTAAAATGAGTCAAATCAAGTGATGTTATCGAAAACAAATTTTAAAAACCTCACACAACTCTTGTTACAAAACCTTTATGGTTTTTTCTTGCATAGCATAATTATAATACCTAAATTGTTGTACATGTTTGAGGTTAGGGATTAGAATAATAAATCCAATTTACTTTTAGAGAAAAAGAAACTAAACAGTTTCATCTGGAGCCTAGTTGATTTTTTTTATCTCATTTAAATTTGTTGGAGTGACATTGGTTAGTAAAATTATATAGGTTTCAAGTACACTTCTATAATATATCATCTGTATATTGCACTGTGTGTTCTCCACCAAGAGCCCACTTGAATTTTTAAAATGAATTCACTGCTTTAGGGCAGTTATATACTGCAGCTCTGAACATCACCATCTCTCTTGGTGTGCACCCCCATTTCCCTAAGGTACCAGTTTTAAATGCTTTTATGTCCTGCTCCCTGTGCTTCACTGTGCGTCCTTCAAGTACAACTTAAAACTGCAGCTGGCTCACTGGGGAATAGGAAAAAGCCTGAAGTCAGGCCAATCTTTATCGCAAGTCCACCAGCCATTCACTATTTGTCCAAGCAGGGATTGCCCAGAGATGGATGGAGGTCCTGTCCAGGAGACCTCAATAAAATGTCAGCCTCATATAATGTCAGGCACAAAAATGTCGACTCTCAAGATAACGATTATGTTTAGAAGTGGATCTGACTCCTCTAAAGCCTTCAAGATGTTTTCTCTTAGATAATAATGCTATTTCTTTATCAGATTTATCCCGGCTTGAACTTCACTCTGAAGTTTAATAATTGGAGAGAAATCATTTAGGATTCAGTGACTGATTTTTGCTTAAGTGGAGCTTGACCCAGATCTCATTGCTTACTATGGGTTTATATTTCCAATATTTCTTTAGTGAAGCATTTGCTTTCTCAAAAGAAGCTCTTTTGTGGGAAGTGTTTCCAATTTGGGGAAGAAGGTTAGAGTGACATTCGTTCTTGGGCACAGGGAGTGAGTGTCATTACTGAGTGTTTCTGATGCAACTTGACTGATGGAGGAGGTGCTGATAGATAGGAGTTTGCTGGATGGTAGAAAACTGTGTGGTAACAAGGAAGGTGATGGATTTATGATGCTAAAAGTAACATGTCTAACGGTCCAAGTTGATAATTTGGCATTGGATGCCCTCCATAAAGTAGCCCATCCTGCTTCCCATCTCTCATTGTTTTTCTTCATGTACTCTCTGGTTTTCACTAACAAAATTATGCTTTCCTGTGCATATAGTATAAATTCCTGTCCACTTAACCTTTGGTTATGAGCTTCTTTCAGTCTGGAGTTGCCATTACCAACCCCAAGTCTACATGGTTTTGTCCAGTTTATCCTTTAAGACTCAAATCAAATGTCACCTTCTCCTTGAACATTTTATCAGAGCTCAAAGTAATCTCCCGCTCTTCAGAACTCAAGACTTTCCTGCCTCTTTTAAGGCACTATCAGTTTCTAAATTCTACCATCATTATTTATCTAGGTCCTATCACTGCTGTCAGACTACCATTCACCTTTTCCCACCTCAATACTAAATATATGCCCTTGGATATTAAAACATTGTTAAATAAATCAATGTATGAACTCATTAATACTCTAATTGCTCTTCCCTGTTATGCATGTCAACAAGCTTAAGTGGTTTCCTTAAGTAACAAGCAGCTGACACTGAAAGAAAAGCTGTGCAAACTCCAATTCTTTGTTAGTTTGCGAGCCTGTTTAATAGGAAAAGAATTATGAGTAATACGTAGTTCAGCTCTGTGCATTGCTTGGGTTTCAGGATAATTTTGTTGTCAATCCCATCTATGGATATATCAGGGTCTGGGCCTTTGAAAGCATTTCAGCTCCAGGCCTGACTGTACGAATAATCTATAGTTTGACTGGACTTAGAAGCTATGGCTAGGGCAGTCTGACTTACTAAATAATGCATCTATCCTGAAAAACCTTCTGCACCTTTTGCATCCCAGGAGAGCGGCCATTGTTCACATTTCCTGCACGCTCCAAGTCCAAAGTCTTAGCACCCCCTAATGTTGAAAGCTGCCCTCTCACTGTTAACATCTAAACAAATGGGTTGAGAAAAATAGGTGAAGGCCAGTGACAGTGAAATTTACTTTGGAACTTAGTAATGATCTATATTTGTGTAGAACACAAACTTTATGAACAATACTTTGGGCACCTATTTAATCTCTAGTCCTTATAGGGCTATTTTGAGCTGAATTCATCCTCATTGTTTCTTTGGAAATTGTCAATAAGTTTTTCTTCCTTTGATGTTCTTCTTACATCATTTCTGAGGCATTGGGTTAGGCTTTAGAGGTGATGAAACTAAGTCCAGTGTTCTGAGGATTTTCCATATTTTTTTTTCATAGTAGACCATTTAGTCATCTTGAGAGTATTTTTAATCTCTTTTTATTTCTCTCATTTTACTCTGAATTTCAAAGTTTTTATTGCAAAGTATACTTTTTTCCTTTTAACAATGTATTCTTCTTTGGTTTCCCTTTCTTTTTGAGAAAGAAAAAAAAAATCTAATATAGAGTGGTTTAATATAAACTGGCCTGGAGTGTTAAATGCCTCTCACCCTCCTTCTAATAGATTATTTAAATAAAACATTTGTTGGGAGCCAGTTCTTTTGGAGTGTTGGGTAAATTCCTCATAAGTTCAAATTCAGTGGGGTAGTGTTCGTAAAAGCAGAACATAAAAGTAAAACAGGCTCACAGTTTCCACCAGTTTTATTAAGCAAAGTACTTTATTTTCTATAAAATTGGATTTCTCAAGGATTGAGAAAGCTTCAGTAAATCACACCAGCAGTTCTAAAAATGCACATAAAACAAATCTGGTTACTCATTTTTCTAGGCAGCTCTGTGAGTGAGAAGGGGACTGAGGGGGTAGTGAGAGACGTGGGGAGGAAATCGGGAATGAAGAAGCTAAGGGAAGCGGCAACAACAGCTGCAGAAGCCCCTGGAGCTCAGTGAACGATCTGATACTGTTTCTAAAAGTGGGAGAGGAAGTAGGAACAATATGGTGTTTAAAAGCCTCCACCTAAAACTTAAGATTTGTCCTCTTCGTTGGCATAACGATGTGTCTTTGTTTTAACACAGGGCCTCGACAAGGATGTGGTGGCTATCTGACACCTTCAAATTATACCTTTGCCTCTCCTGATACTGATTCAAATGGAAGATACGACAAGAATTTAAACTGCGTATGGTTCATAGTTGCACCTATAAACAAACTAATCAAACTCACCTTCAATACATTTGCTCTGGAGTCAGCAACTGATTTGCAAAACTGCATCTATGATTATGTGAAGGTAAGGCTATTATATTTCTTAACCAGGTCTTCTAATCCAGGCTTTTATATGGTGTACTCCACTTGATACCATACAGGAAGTCCTGAAAATTGTATTGCTAATATTTAAAATGATCTGTTCTTCAAAGATGTAACGTATAATATTCCAGATGCTCTATCTTCATATCAAATTAATCTTTACTGTGGATGACCCAAAAACGTTGTGTGGCTTCTGACATTAGCTTTAAGATTCACTGTACATCCATAGCTAGTCAAGAGATGATTTGTGTGGAAAGAGATACTCAAAGGACTTTTGTCAAATGCTGCATATTAATAATCACCTCTTAATTTTTTTACTTTTAGAGGTTATATATTTATTTTCCATGTTACCTTTACATGTGGAAAATATCTTAGTTCTAAAAGTTCATAAAAAATAAATCAAGAGACTTGTCTGCTCAATTTTTAATGACTCTTTAATATTAAATTATTGTACCTATCAGGCTATATGAATTTCTTCTTTTTCTTTCTTTTTTTGGGCTCTATGAATTTAGATTAAAAATTCTTAGTATGAATCAGTATACACTAGTACTTTCTTGGGGGAAACACAATGAGTATGGCAAGATTTCTGGCCATAAGGAGATTAAGTCTGATTGCAAAATTATGGGATGGCACATGGCAAATCAACAATAAGCAATTCAGGACAGCCAATATTAAAGTGCCATCTAATGCACTGGATATGGGCTTGAAGCAAACTTAAAGTTGAAGAGGTAAGAAAGTTTATGATAGTCTGGCATGAACAAGAAAGATTTCATAGAGTGAGGAAAAGCTTATTCAAGTCAGGAGAGAAGGCATTCTAGTCAAAGTGTGCATTAAAAAAAGGCATAGAAGGGCCGGCCGAGTGGCTCATTTGGTTAAGAGCTCACTCAAGAGTTTGAGCTCTGAGCAACAGCGGTTCGATTCCCGGCCTGAGCTGAGCTGCTGCTGAGCTGCCAACAGGTGGCAGGATGGCTCAGCTAAAAAAAAAAAGGCATAGAGGTTGGAATGTGCTTGTTCTTGAAAGACTGAAGAGGCTGGCTTTATGAGAGCAGCATATTACTAAAGAGTAGCAAGAAATAAGATGGTCTAAGTGGAGAAATGCACAGATTATTATGGATCTTAAAACTCAAACTAACGAATTTATATTTTATGCAGTTGAAAAGAAGGGTGATTGCAGGTTTTCCAATGAGTGCTATGCTAAGAGCAGAATTTAAGAAAGATTAATCTGGAATCAGCATTCAGGGTGGATTGTCAGGTGGAGAGCCTGGAGTTAGGACCCCATGAGTAGGTCACCGTCACATAAGGAGGGTACAGAGATGGTAGAGATGACAATCCTGGCACAAGAGAAACTTCTAAGTTCTAAAATTGTGTTAACTTTTAAAGAAATTGTTTTCTTTTTTAAACAGGAGAGGAAAAGTCATAGATGCAATACACACTTGAGCCCTTAGTTATAATATATGCTGTCTTATATTTTCACCATGGTAAGCGCCAACCGTAGGAGAACGGGAGAATGTCAGTGCTATGAGGGACCGTGCATTTGTAAGGGATTGGTCCAGGCTGGGTGATGGCAGGGCAGACAAGTGGCATTGCCCACGGGGAGAGGATGAAAGGGAACTCCAGCAAGAAGACAGCAGCACAGATAGAAAGGAGACAGCAACAGAGCATGTCTGAAATCAGGAGAACACGTGCTTTCTTTGAGGGGGACAGCCTGGGACTAGAAAGCCAGGGTCCCACTCAGTTCCAGGAAGGTTCACAGTGAGGCAGCTGGAGAACAAAAGACAAGAAGCAGGACTCATGAAAAACAAAACAAAACAACAAACAGGAGTAGTGAGTATAGTGTTAATGAAGTCAAGAAAGAGTCTTTTATGGAGGACGGGTGGTCAATACTCTTAAATTGTATGTTAGAGGCCAGGAAAGGTTAAGATGAAGAAAAGAGACTCACTAGGTGGGATGCCAACCATTTAAGTAACGTGTTGGCTCAGAAGCTGGATCAGAGGAAGTTCATGAAGAACTAGAGATAGCAAGAAATGCCAGTTCAGGTTGAATTCTTTTCTGAAATGAGACCAACATGGCCAGAGCAGCCGTGAAGCAGATGCTCAAGACCCTTTGAGAGAGTCTCTGATTTTACAGAAAGGTAATAAGCTTTAGGGACAGATAACATTGAATCAAACCCAGTTTTGTCACCTGACAAATTTCAGTGTCCTCCTGATTCCTCGCCACTGCACCTACTAAAAAACAAACAAACAAACAAACAAACAAACAAACAAATCACAACATCATACTTACCTTGCAAGGCTGTTTTGAGGATGAAGATGCCAGGGTTCAGCACATAAAATTTGTAAACAAATTTCTTTCTTTCTTTTTCCCCTTCGTGTAATCCCAGATGGGCATGAAGGCTGTGCGGTCTCCTTTTCTTAAAATATTAAAAATAATTGATTTACCCATCCATTATTATAAATATAAATTCATGTGAGGTGCTTTGGGTGTGGTCCTGCTAGGAGGGCTGATAGGATTTATTCTCAAGATCCATTTCTATGAGGGTGATTTGATAATATCCTTAAAACCACTGGTAATTTTCTGAATTTCCTCAAGTTATTTAGGCTAGAAATAGCAAGATCGAAAACAAGCAGTTATTTTCTAGCTTCAAAATAAAATTTCCTTGTTTTAAAAGAAGAAATTCTGTTCAGAGCTACTCTTATTTGGCTTCTCGGGAAAGCAATTTCCCTCACTTGGCAACTTTTTCAGCTTCTACTAAATTGAACAGTCCTCCTTGTGATGGGAAGCCTGGAGGTATTTTTATTAAAGAGATTTTCTGTGATAAATGGGACATTTGATTCCTTTTAGATTGTTTCTTAGATATTAGAATCAAATCACATTTTAGAAAACAAATTTAATTCAATTCTGTAGGTAAACGTGCAAGTGAAAACTTGACAATTCCATTTTTCATTCTTAATCATATCACTATTGTTTTTGAAAGGGTTGACTTGGAAAGTTATTAAGATACGTAGTGAATTGTGTATTTCACTGAAAATTAACACCCATTCCATAAAGAGTCATGTGGCATGATTCATGCTGGACATTGTACCCCAAACTAGAGGTGTAGAGAGTAAAAACTACAGACCAACATGTGAGCATATAAATGATTACACAACATGACAAAAATGATAAATATGAAACAATGTAGAAAAGTAGAACAGGAGAGAGAATGATAGACGTCATTTTGGGGTCAGGAAGGGCTTCCTAGATGGGATGGCGGAGCTGGGCTTTGGAAGGACATCACAAAAGCCTGCTTCCTGTGGGAGTCCAGCTACCAAAGAGAGGGAGCTACAGAGGGGCTGCGAGCTGTGTAGAATGCGCCCAACTCCTTGACACAATTTGCCTATGGCTTAAGTCATGCCTTTGTGGTGCACAGTGAGTGAAATGGAAGACAGGGCTCAGACCTGGGACCCAAACTGACAGTTCTCTGGTAGGAAATATGGAAGCAGCAGAAAGAAGATAACTCCTTCCTAATGTTGCCCAGGTCCTTCTCAGCCCAGTCAGTGCCTGTTGTAACAGCCAGTATTTTGTAATGCTTCCCTGACCATCTGAAGGGACAGTCATCTATGCTACAGCCTACTCATACTCATACTTCAAAAATATCAATATAATCTACTAACTGCATTAAAAGGAGAGTTAAAAGGATACAAAATATTGCAAATTTCAGTATGTACATGCCCTGACACAACTACTCTAATTCACATGATAAAGTAGTTAGATTCTTCTTCTATGTGGAAAGTGTAATTTTAACTAATCTGGGGAGGCTTTATTTGCAGCTTAAATGTCAATGGCACTATCCCCATCTGCAATTAGAATTTCTAAAATGGGAGAAAATCTAAAAAAAAAAAAAAAAAGCTCTAAAGAAAACAACACTCTTCCCTCAACTGACACACTAATTACATTCTTGGAAATCTGGTGCATATTAAAGCTGTCCAAAAATATTTTGTGTTTACATATAGAGTAGATTTAAGTTCTGGGATCAAATAATGATAAACAGTGTTTTTACACAAATGTCTGGCAGGACATTCAAAAGTGATATGGGGCATAGAATAAATCTTCACTTTGCAGGATTGTCCTGTGAATTGTAGGATGGAATTCTGCCATGTGGCTGCTAAACACTAAATGCCAGTTAGAGCCCCATGCCTTTTATTTTTTATTTATTCTTTATT